>NC_137811.1:52589817-52594817 GCF_963921795.1 Nannobrachium achirus
CGGCGCGAAACGTTCGGAATCTCCTTAGGTGGAGCTGATTGTTGACATCAGGCTTTTCCGGAGGAAATCGGCGCAAGCGCTGACTCATTGTGACATCACTTCATAAAAGGCTCTGACATCACGTACGCCACATGAGTCAACAATAAATGCCATGGTTACGTATTGAATGTCATCAGTATGACGTAACCGAACATTGGGTATGATGGGTATTGCCTAACAACCGCAGGGGCACCATTCCCCATGCGTATTACTGCTCAAGATGAAGACAGACAGATACAGAGATATCCATTATGGGTATATATACAATGATCGCAGACAGAAATATATCTCCATATATGGGCATAAATGGACACAGGCAAACAGATAAATGGGGTTTGCGTTAAAGGGTGGGGCATTCATCCCCTATTTACATCGTTCTCGAGTAGGCCGGTCCCCGACTAGACGATTGGCCGCCCGAAGGGCAGAGATCTCCATATATGGGCATAAAAGGGACACAGACAGACAGATACAGAGATCTCCATACTGTATATGGGCATAAAATGGACGCAGACATACAGATATCTCCATATATGGGCATGATATCTCCATATATGGGCATACATGGACACAGGCAAACAGATGGTCAAAACGGGTCCTATGACAACAGTTATAATGGGGTTTGCATTAAAGGGTGGGGCATTCATTCCCTATTTACATCGTTCCCGAGTAGGCCGGCACCCGACTAGACGCTTGGCCACCCAAAGGGCAGAGATCTCCATATATGGGCATAAAAGGACACAGACTGACAGATTCAGAGATCTCCATATATGGGCATAACATGGACGCAGACAGACAGATATCTCCATATATGGGCATAAATGGACACAGGCAAACAGATGGTCAAAACAGGTTGTATGACAACAGGTATAATGGGGTTTGCATTAAAGGGTGGGGCATTCATTCCCTATTTACATCGTTCCCGAGTTGGCCAGGTTGCCGACTAGACGCTAGCTAAAGCTTCTGAAAGTTATTATTAATAAAGGATAAAATAAAATAAAAAGTCCATATATGGGCATTCCCAGAAACAAAATCCCTTTTATGCCCATATATGGAGATTTCTGATGTCCATATATAGTATGGGCATTCCCAGATGATGCCCTGTTAGGGTACCCCTTTATGCCCATATATGGAGATCCCCAGGCATCAAACCCAGGCCCTAACTCGCCAAGGCCCTGCTTGGCTTTACTATACGTTTTATGCCCATATATGGAGATCCCTGTCCCAATGTCATCAATATTACGGTCATATCTGGGAATGCCCATATTTGGTAATGCCCATATATGGGCATGTTTTGATAAAACATTGTTGACTATCATGCAGGGGTCTCCATATATGGGTAACTGGTCCGATATACAGTACATCACAGATGGCCAAGAATTGGCGCGACCAAGGGCGAGGTCGCATGTCGCCCTGAGGTGTCTTATTAGTACTTTTCCATTCTAAAATGTCCTCAAAAGTACAGTAGTACCAACGTGTGTGTGTGTGTGTGTGTGTGTGTGTGTGTGTGTGTGTGTGTGTGTGTGTGTGTGTGTGTGTGTGTGCGCACGCGTGTGTGTGTGTGTGTGTGTGCGCATGTGCGTGTGTGCCTGTGTGCGTGTAATGTGTGTGTAATGTCGCTGTCTCCTGGCCAGGCAGAAAGATATAAAGGTGTAAAACAGAAAGATGTGTTTTTAATCAGGGCGTCTAGATGTGCAAAATGATAAGTTACGCATCAAGTTTAACGTTCCACAATCATTATGTTTTGTGTACATTATCCATGTCCTGTCTTCCTCTGGTTTATTTGTATCAATGAATGAATATGTGCATTTTTCATAGCTATTTACTGTATATATAACTGCAATCAGTCGGTATACAGACAAATAAACTGTGGTCAACATTAAGTTAAATATTGAGCTTTTCCCCATTACAAATGTACCGTGATGTTCAGAGCTATTGAGTGCAGAATGTAGACTCTAAATCAGGGGGCCCTACAGTATACCTCTATAATCAGTAGCATCATTGAATTGTGTAGTTTCACAGTCAAGGACCCTGCAATTGAAATGCGTTCAGGCTGCCTACTTCCCCTTGACTTTGAAGCCTCTATATACCTTTCTCCCCTGACATGAGGCAAATAGGAAACTAAAAGCCGGTGTAACGACTGGTTCTACCCTGCAATCAGCCCCCTTGCCTGTGGGATAGACCCAATCAATGTCTGCCCGCCTGGCTTTTGCCCTGCCTGCTGCCCAGATGTAGCCTCTGTCTTAAGACCTTGCTTGTTTAAGAAAACCCTGTCCTGGAAGTGGGCTTTGCAAACCAAGGCTTCCTCTGGAAATGACCAATTAGGGGGTAATATGGACCTGGTTTCCTCCATGCCAGTTTGAATTCGAGTGCTGGCGCTATAATGTGATATGATCTGAGAGATACATGGATGGAAGTGGTTTGGAATAGCATGAAATGTTTCCCCTGCCCCCCCCCCTCAATCTCTCTCTCTCTCCTTCCTTAAATCGGAGGACATAATTGCTGAAATACCATGTGAGCCTAATTGATTATTGCTCCCCCTCGGCCATTGGCACCAGATTGTGTGTCTGAATTGAACAAATCTTTAGTGAACAGATCCAGTTTAGGCAGTGTTGATCTTCCTGTAATTTTAGCTCCTTTATTACTTTTTCAAGAACAGTTTTTCCTCCAGTTAAGCTACAACACAGGACATGCTGTGACCCTGCTCTTCAGCTGGGGCTTAAGATAAGATGGAACGCCTCAAGTCAAGGAACATTATTTAGGTTAAAAAAGGGACCATGCATAGTATGGACAGAGACATATAAAGTAGGTTGTATACTGTATAAACTGTAGCAAAATCAAAGCCAAATATATGTTTCAATTCTCAAGTGTCCACAGCATACAAGTTAGGTGGGAATTATAATTATTGTAGATAATTGTGGAGTCTTTAAAACATGATTAGCCTGTATGCTATGTCAATGCTATTTTTAGAGTGCAACAGTGGAAACGTAATTTGCTGTAAAATGGTTGTTTATTTGAATGATTTAAAGCGCTATAGCGTTAGCGTGATTGCAGTGGTTTTAAAATGCTACAATGTAGTGTAGCAACTGAAGACTGTATACAAGTGTGTTACAAAGACCAACAATAGTTTCCAGAAACATCAATCTTTAGCTGGCAAGAAAGTCATTACAACTAGTTAGCGTGGTGGCGTGCTTGTGCACACAGCACACCAAATGTGCATGTGTGTGTGTGTGTGTGTGTGTGTGTGTGTGTGTGTGTGATGTCTACGTATGCGCAAATGCGTGCAAGTACATGTGCTATTTTAAATGTGTGTAGGCCTAGAGGAGTGTGGTTCCATTGCCTGGTCTCTGTGGCTCAGGGCAGCCTGCCACTAATCATTATGGATGTGTCAGGCATCCGTTCAGACAGCCGTCCAGCCAGGAGCACGGCCCCTGGCCCAGTGCTTGGGGAATCAGCCTGGTGGCGAATGCAATGAGGCGAATCTCCCTCCGCTATCCTCCTTCCTCTCTCTTACATTTACACACTCACATGCTCTTGCATGCCTGAATGCAAAGATACTGTAGACACACATGCATGTGTGCACGTGTGTGTCACACACACACACACACACACACACACACACACACACACACACACACACACACACACACACACACACACACACACACACACACACACACACACACACACACACACGCTTTAGCACATTATGGGCCCATGGAACATGGAATAGTCTCAGCCCATGCTTTCATAGGGGGATGAATTCATGGGAGGTGTGGAATTTTAGCACCCTCACAAGAATCATCATAAAGAATTTAGAATTTTGATGGATCGCCACAGCTTCCTGTAACCAGAGACAGGTTTTAAGTTGGGGCTTTAGCATGGGTCAGTGACATCGCAACAACTGACAACGTTACCATGACGATGACATCATTGGGCCTTTGTTTGGTTTATTTCCAGAGAAAGAGAGGTGAAAAGAGCTAGTGAATGTCATCAACACTAATAGTGTTGCAATCAAGCTAATATTACCTGCACTCAATTCAAGAATGAAAAGCCACTTGGTTCAGCCAAACTTAGCTCAAAATGGCCTTGCTCAGCCTAACTTATTCAACAGAGTTTAGTTCAAGTCACCCTGGTAAGATTGTAAGAATAGTCCTTTCATTAATTCATCTCTTCCCATTCGTTCCCCACTCATCGCTGCTGGCTTCAGTTCATCCGAGTTTAACAAATTTCAGACTATAAAGTATCTCAATTAATTTCAGCTGAGCTCAGCCTAACCTGAATTAATCATACAGCTCAAGCCACTTGGCACATCTTAGCTCAAACACTTAAGCATTGCATAGCCAGTACAGCCCCAGCCCAACCCAAACCAGAATCCACCACCACTACCACAAATTATGTTTACACGTGTGATTGTCACAACTCCACTGTCATTTACCATGTCTGTCACTCTCAAATAGAACCAGGCCTCGATCACCGGCAGATGGTGAGAGCTACAGCACGGTGCATATCAGGGCCTTTACACGCCTTGATTGAGTTTCCATTTGAAGTTGGATCCAAGCTGCCTTAATGTCCTTTAAATGTTTTTTCCTAAACACAGCACCAGTAGTCGTCTGCCCCCAAGCTCCTTCAAACAGCCGTTAGCAGAACATTGTTGTTGCACGTAGCCAGGAGAGTAATAAGCCCCCTGCCCAGAGACAACATTTTGATTAAGGCCTCCGGCTGCTGTGGGGGCTAGGGGAGAAATTAGCAGGACGTTTGTTGATGCGGTTGGCCCACCTTTATCCTCTGGTTAGCACAGAGGGTGATGTGAGTGTCTGACTGCGCCAGGCATGCCCTGTGTGAGCCTGGGTGGGCCTCATCTCTGCTACATTAAAGGGTCATTGATGACAGACAGAGAGAGAGAGAGAGAGAGAGAGAGAGAGAGAGAGAGAGAGAGAGAGACAGAGAGACAGACAGCAGGA
>NC_137811.1:53300052-53387552 GCF_963921795.1 Nannobrachium achirus
GTTTTAGCCGACTTTATACCCGAAAAATAGGGCCCCCATAACTATGGGGGCCACCCCCATAACTATGGGGGCCCTATTTTTCGGCGGAGCCTTCGGCGCCGCTAGAGAGACCCCATAGCTCTCGGAGTATAACTCGAACTCTGGGCACATGTATACTACTGATTTCAAAAACAGTAGCTCTACCAGCTTGCAACACATCGCAGATCAGCAAGTTCCTTTATAAAAAGGTTCAGTTTATCTACCGTAAATATTGTGTTTCCTTTTATTTGCTTGCTTATAATTTACATGTCCTCAAATAGAAACATTTATCAAATCTACGTTTTTGAAATTGATTAGTAAATGTAAAAAAGTCTGACAAAATATCAGTATGATATCAGTAGGACTGAACAAAATCGGGATCATCGGACCCAAAAATCTGCCATCGGCCTGGGCCGTCGCCAAAAAAGAAATAAAAATACAGAGGTAATGAATCAATGTGTCACAAAGAGAGGAGAGAGGGGTGTGTGTGTGTGTGTGTGTGTGTGTGTGTGTGTGTGTGTGTGTGTGTGTGGTGGTGGTGGTGTGGGGGGGGGGGGGGGGGGGGGCAATGACCCAGAACAAGATACAAGACAAAAGAGAAGGGAGATATACAGGTAGGGGCAGGGGAGTGACAGCTCTTCCTGGGCACAGGATACAAATAAAGAGTGACGGGGGGGGCGACGGGCGGCGACGGGGCGAGGAGGACACATCAGCAAGGAGGAAACCAGAGGAGGACTCCTGGGCAGCTGCCAGTCAGAGCCAACGCAGTCTCCTACCAACTCACTACCAGACCAGTAGTAGAGTCGCTCCGCGGTTGACCCCAGGACCAATTGGGTGTGGCGCTTGTCACTACATCTCAATTGGTTGTCAATGACCACCCCCCCCCCCCCCCCACAAAAAAAAATACAATCCGCCTACCAAACACTTATAGTTTGTACAGTATGTTTTCCAGCTAGACTGACTTTCAAATGACTAAGTCAAAGTCAAACACAAAGAATATACTGTACTCACTCAGGAATGAGGATGCAACATGACCTTTGTGTCTGGCTCATTGTGCATCTTGTCACTGAACCTCAAACGTGACCTGCAAAGCGCATGACTTTCATCTACCTTGAATTCACCCCCTTCTTAAGGATGCACGAGTTGAGCGCACACATTTTAACAAGTCATTTTGTTCAATGACATCAGAAAGATAATTGTACTTAAGGTTCTAAATTACCCATGAACGGTTACGGGGTCAGGGGGGCAGGGCAGGAATGAGCGACAGAGCAAGGGAGAAAGAGAGAGAGAGAGAGAGAGAGAGAGAGAGAGAGAGAGAGAGAGCTAGAGAAAGACAGGTAGAGAGACAGGTAGAGAGACAGACAGAGATGATTGATGACTGATCGCTCCCACTGGGCAGCACTTAGTGAACAGCCTGTCTTTTCTGCCTCTGCAGCCAGCTATAGCACCATGCTGGCAGTCAACACTTGATATTCCCAGCACAGCTCAGCTCAAATGGGACATCTGTTAGCTTCCTGAAGGCTGGTCTCGATAAACCCACCTCCCTCACCATAAGGTATCAGAGGAAAATGGATGGGCTGCTCGGCTGCCTGTCCCATATTAATTAGCAGCACAAAGTGAGGGAGTTTAAATTTGAGTTTGAGGGCGTTTTCTTATATATATTTTTTCTTATTCCATGAGAAATAGGAGATTATGATATGAATTATGGTTAAGGAGACATACAGTACTATCTGAATTAAGCTGTGTCCTGCCCAGCTGTGTCATTGTAGCCATCTTCATGTCATATATCTTTATCCAGAGAACAGAGTGAGCAGCACATACTGCATAGTAGAACCATCACAGTACAGGAGGTGCCACAGCCGTGAATCGATCCCTGACACTACAGTATGGCTTACCCTAGTATATTAGGGTTGGACAATCCTATCTCTATTTCAGACTGTCCAATTGTCCTTACAAATTAATTGAAAATAATTCTAAGAGGGTCTGATTGTGCTTACTGTTACACAGCCCAAAAAATTGCCTTTACATTGGCAGCAATCGGTGAACATTTCACAGTCAATTGACACAACCCTAAACTGTACATCAGGTGCTTGAAAACCTCTTTCAACAAAAGTGAATGCTACTGACAGGTCGATCCAGCTCGACAACCTATAATCTACTCATCGAATTCTGAGAAGTGGTCAAATTATACCTCTTATACCACAGGGCCTTTTCTCGCTACTGATGGTCGGCTTGATAAAAGCTTCTTAAATGAGCATTGCACTCCATCAGTCCTGCTAAAGATATCAGTCCATCGAAAGAACAATTGTCACCCCATTGCTGTGGATACTCTAGGAGAGAATGATAAACTATTCTCTATTCATGTAAACATTGCAAGGGTCATGGTTGCACAAAATTATCTGTGTTCAGATTACTGTTACAAAGAAAACAACAGAGAGGCAGATAGAACTATTGTCTGCATAGAATTACTTTGATTATTACAACTTGAACAGGAATCCAAATAAAGCAGCAGGTGTACTGTAAATGAATCTCAACACTATTCAGGCTGGTCTAAAACAAAAATAATCAGGCACATGCACACATTCTGTACTACTGTGGTGCCAGCCCGTGTCTGAGCACTACCTGGATTGCCTTCATACTAGGGATGTGAATCTCGACCACTGAGGCGATACGATACGCATCACGATACACTCCCAGCGATACGATATAATTGCGATACATTGAAATCTTGCCGATACAATACATCACGATACACCCCTGACCCCGATACGATGCGATATGATTCACGATATTTTGCGATACACCCCTGTGCTTACGATGCGATACGATTCACGATTCGGTGCGATTCAACACAATGCAAAGGATTTATATTAAAGCCCATGTAAATTTCCCCCCCAAAAAATTACTAAAAATGCATTACATTTAATTTCCAAACAATTTATTGTTTCACTGTAGTACTAGGCTCTGTCTAACAATCCAATTTATTGAAATCTGGGAGAACACTCCTTGCTGGCTGGTAGAATTGTTTGATTAATACTATATCATTATATCATTATTATATATCATTACATCCTCAACAGGTGGTCAGGGACCCCTAGGGTCCTCAGAGTTATGTGAGGCGGCCAAATATTAATAGTTCGTTTTTACAGTAACCAATTGAACCCTAGCAAGTAGCAACCCTATGGGGGAACATTAGCCAATACATTAACACTTATTGAGGGTTTAAGAGATAATAATTCATGGATTATAATGAATAAAATAAATCCATCATATTAATAGAAAAGATAATGTGTGAACAAATAAACACAACATAGTAATGTATTAATGTCACTGATGAAATAGTGCTGTCAAACAAGTCTCTGACAAGTTTTAATCTGCAACAGTTTGATATAATAGCCTACAGTAGTCTAAAATAGCCTACAGTGGGGGTCCCTGCTTGATCTCTCTCTTCTCAGTTAAGGATCCTTGACCTGTATTATTATTATATTGTATGAATATAATCTAGGATTTTGCCATTTCTAGCCAAAATGTTTCAAAACGTAGATATTTGAGTCACAACGCGTCGCGTTGTGAGCTTGTAGGTCTGCTATTTAGGTGCGTGCGCGACACCGTCGAGCTGCCAAGTATAAATCAGGCTCCAGCCTCTCTTTGCAGAGGGAACAGCAGCAGCAGAAGAGTGTTCTGCCTGCTACAGTAACAAGTTGTGAAACAGTGTCAAATACTTTGTTTTAATCGCTAGCTGCACGCCCAGTATCGTTGTTGTAGTTCATACGTGTGTGTAGTTAAAGCGTGGAAGCTTCTGCTTTGTTTAAATCAATTCCGTCGCAGACTCGACAAGAAGAACAAACGGGTGTGGAATGTGGATCATAATATCACGCAGCGTGCTCCAGTCCAGTGACACAACAACGGATCACATCAGCGAACATTGGACAGGGATGTTATAAAGCTAAACGTGGTACTAATCTTGCATGTTTAACCATTGGGCTCACGAGTGCTGTCTGCCTGTCTCTGCATTCCGTCGGGTCGGGTGTTCACTGCGCTCCGCTGAGCAGCCAGTGCTGCTGTAAAAGACGCTGTCTGTAGAGTCGCTACAAGTGCTTTTTGGGGGAGGGCTGATGGGGCATTCAATGCGCCTCGGAAACACAGTATAGAATGAAATACTATTATGCAAAAACCGATCCAACCGTGGAATGTACCGATCCAAACACTCACGATACGATACATCACGATTCCAGCCGTCAATTGTACCGATCCACCCTGAATGAACCGATTCACTCGTATCGCGCAAGTTTGTATCGCGATTACGATCCGTACCGGTATATCTTCGCATCCCTACTTCATACGTACATAATTTCTCTCGTCAAACTGAACGGGCAGTTAATTGATCTCTGAACTGCTTTCATTCAAATTTCATCTATATTGGTAGTTTGGTACAGGCAAGCTGAGCCTCCGATCTGTATGTCTATTCAGGCAGGAGTTCTATCCACAACCCAACGCGTTGTGAGATTGTAGATTGTCCATTTTGTGCATGGACGATCTACATTAAGTGTAAAATCTGCCATTACGACGCCATCAATGCCTGCCAAAATATATTTTTTTGTCGACAAAGTCAACTGTAAATTTAGTCGACTAAAATCCTGTTTAGTCGTCTTGACTAAAACAAACTATTCAGATGACAAAAATACAGTATGACTAAAACTAAATGGAATTTTATTCAAAATACTATGACATCAACACCATTACTTACATACAGTAGATACAGTAGCAACAGTAATGTTTATAAAACAGAACGAATACTTTAGTCTATACTCTACAGGTACTTAAAACTCAGGCATATTTTTGGGCACATTAGCCCCTCTGTCTGTTTTTATGACATGCCTTATCCAAGCATATTGCGTTCAAGACAGTAAGTGTGTTAAATTGATATGTAGTATGTTCTGTTGGTAGGCTGCTTAACAGGTTAATCTGTCAAAATTCTAATCATTACCATCCCTAAAAGTGTTTGTTTAGGTTCTCTAGTTTCCAAAGTTAGCTACTATCCTTCTATAAATTATACTTTTTCATTTTACTATACCGACCTCTCAAAAGTCTTTGCACAGCCCTGAAATAAATTGTAGTCTGCACGTACAATGGTACAGTGTCATTCAGTGCTAGGCTCAAGCTAAGCTCGTTTCTGTCCCAGAGCCAACTGTAAACACTGAAACCACGTGAGCAAGCAGGGAGACAGATTAGTGACTTATATAGCAGCCTACGTACACATACAGTACAGTAGCCTACACACACACACAGTCTGATAGGGGGTTTTATTCTGGGTGCAGCATATCCATAGAGCCATACTATATGTGACAGGGAGTTATTATCTGTGCTGGATTATCAGCACTAGTTCCCAACTCAATAAAGTAGACATACTGTAACTGCTGTGTATATTTAGCCCCTAATGTGTCATCATTATACAACTGTGGTACTGTATGGAGTGGACAGACTGAACGGATAGGATGCTAGTTGCAGAGCATATGCATGCAAACAAGCATAGCGTCGCTGTCATGTAGAAACCTTGAGTCTCCACATTTCATCCTTTTATGTTGTCTTGTTGGCTTTCCACGTAAGCCCCAATTTATACCTTGCATGAGAGTGTCGAGCAAAGTAGCGAAAAAGAGCTGATCTACAGCTAGATTAGACTCATTGATAGTTTGTATATCAGCAATTTATGCTTGCTTTCTTCTCTCTTTTCTTTTGGCCTCTGTTGTTGACATGGCCCAAAATAGAGAAACCAGATTCAAAGTGAATAAGTCTGTCTGTGGGTTTATAAATATTGAACCAATTAAAAGTATTAACAAGAACTTGTGACTGAATAATAACTATGTTGGATCCATTGGAACACAGCACAGGTTATTGTTTCCATTTCCTGAAAAGTAATGGCTTTGGACATTCAAGGATTCTATACCAAACAGTCATCCATCCATCCATCCATCCATCCAACCATCCATCTATATATAGTATACATCTGTGTGCACATGTGACCAGCAGCATTGTTGCTATGTCTTTCCTTAAGAGCAGCATAAACAGAGGTTTCCAGGTTGACGTCCCACAGGAGTACTGCAGTTTCCGAGCACTACAGTGAGCACCATGAACCCAGAGGCTTGTTGAACAACACCATGGTCACAAACGTCTCCATAGCAAAAGGTCAAAAGGCACGGCATCGCTTTGAGTCACTGCAGATGAAAATAGTGAATCTCTCAGCCTCTCTGTGTGTGATAAACAGACAGAGCTGGTGGAGGATGGCCAGTCACTGCAACGCTGACATAATATGCATGGAGTGCAGGAGTCAAAACAGAGTTCTTTCAATAGAATAAAGCCTGAAGTTATGCACGACACACGCAACACATTGTAGATCAAAGCTTTTAGGTTTGCGACACAGGCACACAAACCAAGTACAAACCACATGAACCCTAGTATCCCCTATTGTGGAGGCGAACATCTACCGGTACAATCTCACAGCAACGGGTCGCAAGGCTTGTCGATCGGTAATCTCTTATGTCTATATTTCTACTTTTTAATGTTTTTTTCTTTTGTAAATTAATTAATGCGATATTTCATCACACAAGCGTGTCACTGCTGTCACACAAAAGTGTGAAAATAACAGATCTGTGAATTGTCCGTTTTTAAATAATAATTAAAAAAGGACCGGTTTTGGACATACAAGGTTTCCGCCCGAGAGCAGCGATATCTAGGGTTTAAGTGGTTAAGTATGTCTTTGTTTTTGCCCTTGTTCTGGTGTGGTGACCACCTCCAGCCACCTCCTCCTCCCATCCCTCAATTCCATCACTGCTTCTGTCCCCCCCCCCCTGCCAGACAGGGTGACAGACATCCCCAGCTGGGCTCTTAAAAGAGTGGGGAGGGAGGGGGGGGGGGTCAACACTTTCCCTTCCCACCTTCCGTCTCTCCTCTCTCCTCCACCATCTCTCCGGCTCCCATCTCTCTCCCCGAGGGTCTTCTGCACCACTGCTCTGCCACCATCAATTCATCAGCGCCAATCACCGGCAAACTTCCCAAACAAACAAGCGCACTGAACTTGTGCTCTCTGAGTACACATGCACACACGGGGTCACAGGCACCTAGGCTTCCTCGAAAACAATCCGCACGCGCCGTATGCTGTATAAAAGATCTAGTCGTTTCTGTAGAGCAGCAAGCTTGCACAGTACAGTAACAGGCGAATAGGGATGGGACGATATGAAAATGTCATATCACGATTATTGTGACAAAAGAAATCACGATTTACGATATTATCACATAATAATAATCTAAATCCATTATCCTGGGGGGGAACATTTGCCAAAAAATAGCAGATCTACAAGCTCACAACGTGTCATTTTTTGGCAAAGACATTTGATAGAGAGTGAAAAAAAGACTGTATCAAGTATGTATAATAAGTAGTAGCCTACCTTTTACCAATTATAGAGGGTTTAAGTGGTACCGGATATGCAGCTCAGCAAATAAAAGGTGAATTGATCAAAGTGCATGACGGAGGACGATATCACGATAAATTCAATCTCCACAATACGATTATCGTGAGTGTTGTTTATCACGATAAACGATAATATCGCTTATCGTCCCATCCCTACAGGCGAAAACTGTTACTTTCAGGGATGAACCTGCGTTGCAATGGATCCACTGTTATTATTTAGTCATTTTGCAACACTTGTCATTACTTTTCATTGGTTCAATATTTATAAAACCCACAGACACCCTTTCACCACTTTCACCGTAGTTAGCGTACATAATAGCGTGGTGAGCTCAGCTATTTTGCTACCTTTATGTAACACTCTTGTACAACGATTAATTTATAAAAATAAAAACATGAAATTAAATATAATGATACAAGGCTTCTGCCTGACAGCAACATTGCACAACACCCTGAACGAGTCACAGAGAAGAACGAATGACAGAGAAGGACGGATAGAGACAGACAGTGTGGGTAGGACCATACGATTCTACCCACACACACACACAACACACCCGCTCATGTGCATCAAGTTAATTCATTACTTGCCGGTGAGCTTATTCAACCAATCGTGCCTCATTTGTTATGTTATGCTTATGCCATGTGGCAAACCCCTTTTGGGACTTTTCATACTGACACCAATGCTATTGTGTAATCCCATCCATCACCAGCAGGGTAAACAAATCACATACGCCACACTCTCTTGTGTATTAACTCATCTGGTGCCGATCCCAAACTAGTTCGGCTTTATTTCAATCCAATACAATCTTTTTTTTATTAATTCACTTACCCCGAGCTGCTTGTAGAGTCGTGGGTGGTCCTGGCTCGCTAGCCGCTAGCCAGCTAGCCGTTCTACTCTGTCCGACGATATATTCCATTAAAAATGGTTTAAAATACATTTTTGAGCTCCCCAATGTTCACCCGATGTTCGGCGCCGCTTCCGATGAGTACACGAGTGTGCCGATCCCGAAGTAGTTCGGCTTTATTTAATTAAATGAATAAAATGATAAGAGGCCTTCTGAAGCCTGGCCTGATTTTTCTAGCTACTAGCCGAAAGCTAGCAACCTCCCGGCCGGCCGTAATTTGCGAACGCAATCGCCAATCTCCGCCTAATCCAATGAAAGACCGCATCTTTAAAGGCTTATATCTCTTTTTTGTGTTTTAGGGAAGCGGCGCGAGGTTTATTTACGGCGAAATCGCCCAAAAATGATCTTTTAGATGACAAAATGGGACGTGCTCACATTTCCATGCCGTGCATGAACGTGAGCACGTCAGGTCCTGGAAGGTGAAGTCCTGGAAGCTAAAGCGCTCGCCTATGAGAGATGCGCTGGCATTCTTTGGCCCCTAGAGGGCGCTGGCACTCAAAGAGTTAAATAACAATTGGTGCAATTGCATCCACAGCAAGCAGGGCAGAAAGAGACCATACGATACAGGAAACAAAATGGTAAGTGAAAATATTTTATACCTGACCAATTCACTTGCATCAGCACAACAACACTCTACAGGGCTGTGGAAGTTAATCAGTGTGTTTTGACACATACTGTATAGTTCATATTAGAAGATATAAAATGTGCATAAAAATCTCAATACAGTACTATGAACATAGCTTATGTTCATAGCACTTAGACCAAGATGCACCTGAAAACGTATAGCTCGTTTGACTAAGATGCATCTGCAAACAGACTACAAACACTCTCACGGCGCGCACACACACACACACACACACACACACACACACACACACACACACACACACACACACACACACACACACACACACACACACACACACACACACACACACACACACACACACACACACACACACACACACACACACACACACACACACACACACACACACACACACACACACACACACACACACACAATATGGTAGCCCAGGAACAATTGATGTACTGTAGACACAAATGGAAACATTCACACAATTAACAATAATTGTTAGCATGCGCTCCCCAACAATAAGGCTACTGTAGTTTCTTGCATCTCAAGAGCAGTTTTATAACTAAAATTTGGTTTTCAGACCAACATTCACTGAAAACAGGTTTAACACAGGGCACACAACGCCCATCAGAGCCTCACTAAACACAGCAATAGTGAATGAGGATGTATGCAGGGTCACTAATAAAACACTTGCTCCTCCATATGCCAACACCCTGGCTCCCAACTAGGAAGTGATTGTCTTGTTGTTTTGGTCACGGTGCCGTGCATTCTGTGTTTACCTTCTCTCTGTGGATAATCACTGGATATCCAAATTCTGGAGGATCAAACGTATACATAATTCATAGGATACGGATTAATAAATGAGGGGTAATGTAGAGCAAAGAAAACAGCACTGTAAAGATCCTTTATGCAATTTATGGGGGGAAAGGAATGACCTAAATAAGTACATTTATCAAGCAGAGATGATTTGAACCACAACATGGGACATGTGGACAGAGACTTTAATTAATGTCTAATAATTAACGTGCATAAAAGATCTGTTCCATAATTCAGTATCTCCATCTCTCTGATTAAGATATCCATCCAGTCTTTACTGTCTGTGTGCTTGTGTCTGCAGTTTATGCCCCTCATTTATCTTACTCTAAGTTAAATTATACCCCTCCCCCCTTTATATAGAGTCTTTATCCAAGGCCCATTCACACACAAATTCATACACCGATGGCAGAGGAAACCAAGTAAGAAACCAACCTGCTCATCGGCAGCAATTAGAGGTTCAGCGTCTTCCTCAAGGACATTTTGACACCAACTCTAGGGGAGCCCGGGATCAAACTGGAAATTGGGAACTTTTCGGTTCCCAAGCGGCCAATCTACCTCCTGAGCCACTGCCGCCCCTCAATACAATACATTTTGTACATAGACAAACTCCCTGTGGTGTGTCCAGATGAAGTCTTGTTAATTAATCTCCTCGTAGGAAGCAGATGGGTGCTGTGTGTTCAAATGGTCCAGTAAGACCAGCGAGAAAGTGAGAAGTGGAAAAATCACAGCTGATGATGCATGTGCAATTGTGTTTCTGTAAGGAAGCACACTACATGCAATGTGATATTTACATGTAAAATTCACAGTTGCGGTTCGATGCATCATGCAATATTTGTGATCGCCAGACTTTGAACATAGCATTAAGCCTACTTAATCAAAAAATGCTGTTGTGCACAGAAAAAAGGAGATCTACAAGCTTGAAGAGATTGTAGATCAGCTATTTTCAGTGCAGGAGACCAGTGCGCCTGAACTATAAATCAAGCTTTAAAAGATGCTCTTACTAGAACTGGTATTTACAAGTGTGCAACGTTACGTAGCCATCAGTTACAATAACCTGAAGGCCCTTACATGCATTATGAGGTTAAAAGACTTGCCTTGGCTTTTATGTCCATGCACTGTATAGATTCAACAGGACAACGCCAATATTACCACTCCCTGCCTATTTTTACTGTCTTCATGCAAGAAGTTTCACCAGTACAGTAAGTCACTCAGGGACACAGGATTGCTGCCAACTCTTAAATGCTAAATCCACTTTTTTTCTGATCAAACTGGATTAAAAAGGTGCTGCGGTGAAGATTAGAGACATGTCCTGGAGTGCTCGTTTCAGATGCTCTGCCAGAGGTCTGTGATTAAAAGGCGGTGTGTGTGTGTGTGTGTGTGTGTGTGTGTGTGTGTGTGTGTGTGTGTGTGTGTGTGTGTGCGTGCGTGCGTGCATGTATGAGCGCGCGCGCGTTCCATCATGAATGAGTGTGTGTGTGTGTGCGCGCGCGCGCGTGCGTGCGTGTGTGTTTTTGTTTAGTACATTGACCACAGTGCTCAGTGCTTATTCTGACACCAAGCTAGAAGACCCAGAGCAAACCTCTGAGCCGTGTGCCCTTTAACAGAGAAATCTTGAGATATGTCAACTATTGTATGGGTATGGAGCTCTTATAACTAACTGTATGTGTAAAGAACAAACCAAAGGAGACTCCACAATTTGACCATTTATAACGCATATTATTGAAGACTACTGAAGATGTTTTTTGTTTATAGAACCCAATCATTGCCATTTATTGTCAACTTCATGGATGTGACATGAGTCACGGTTACCCACCCAGATTGACGTGACATGAATCACAGAAACAGAAAGTACACAAATGCAGATTTGGCAACTTTGCTGTAACAATAAGCTCCTTCTCTGCAACTTAATCGGATTCCAAAACTCTTCTACATCTTCATATGACAAACAAAAATCATGATGTGTTGTGAGCTTTTAGATTTTTTCACCATTTCTGACATTTTAAATTTAGGGAATTTTGCAATTAGGGACTCCCAAAAGAAATGCATGTATTTAACCCATTTAGAATGGGTACACATTATTGTGTATCATTATTTTATGCTTTAACTATTAAAAAATCACACCCGTGTGAAGTGGAGCTGTGTGTGTGTGTGTGTGTGTGTGTGTGTGTGTGTGTGGATCATGTGTACCGATTTTTGTGACATTTGAAGAAAATATGTAGGAAAAGGAGCAAAAAGTGTGTTTTGGAGAAAATTCAAGATGGCGGAAAATCTATCATGGCGCAAATGGGCGTGGCCTATATGGGGAGATGCGTCATGACCCAAGGAATCCAGGGAAAAAATATTTTTAATTTTCCGACCTACGGTTCAAGAGTTACAGGCCAAAACGTAAAGTGGGGTGTTATGGCGCCACCATGCGGCCAAATGACACAATTATTTTTTATTTAATCCTTGAAATCATTATGAACCTCCTCTCCAAGTCTTGAAACTCTAGCCCCTATGGTTTGCGAGAGACAAATAATTGAATGTGAGTTTTTGCGATTCCCATTATAAGTCAATGGGGAAAATTAATTCACTAATAAATTAATATCAATTAAACTATTGAACCTTTCTCTTAGCAAGTTACTAGCCCACTATTCCCGAGTAAGCCGGTCGATTTGACATATGGCGCGAGTGTGTGGTGGCAAAACTGTGGGACTAGTAGCGTGCCGAAGTTTAGGAAGTTCAGGCTACATACAGACACACACACACACAGACAGACAGACACACAGACCCACACAGCCACGTATAGGGAGCCTGTGCTTCACACAGCTCCAAAAATAGCAGATATACAAGCTCACAGCGCGGCACCGAGTGCCGTGCTGCGAGCTTGTAGATCTACTATTTTTGAAAAATCGTGAAAATTAGAATGTTGACCCGATTCTATAAGTGTCTTTTATATCCTTCTAAGGTTTTTTGAAAAACCTATGTTTCTATGTCAGCAATCTGGGTATAGCCATCGTCAAAGAAAAGGTCCTTTTCGCTTAACTGGAGCTCAGTCAGTCTGTTCTTGAGAGACTACTATGTCAGTGGTTCTCAAACCTTTTCGTGTGAAGGACCCCCAAAATGATATTTATTTGGCCACAGACCCCCATCTCAAAATATTTAGTTCCAGGGACCCCTTAGAAGCAAAATTTGAGTTACAAACATTCGCTTTAAAAATATATATATTCAAAGATTTGCACACATTTTCACAACTTTAAAAAAATAGCAGATCTACGAGTGCCGCGCTGCGAGTTTGTATATCTGCTATTTTTCACTGGTTAAAGCATTCAATAATTCGAGGCCTAAATTAATTAAGTCTGACCAGAAGCATGGATAGAACATATCCCCACCGGCGATGACTGAAAAGGAGCCCCCCCCCCCTCCTCCTCCCCAAGAAATAGAACCCTGAACATCAACTATATGATCATGAACAAATCACAAAGGTAGACCCATTAACCTGGTGAATATTGCAGATTAACCGTTCATGATGACAGCAAAAATTCCAAAATTAACAAATTATATATGGCCAGCAGCAAACACTTTAAACATTTGTAAAACAACTATAAGGGGTGTGTAAACCCTGTTGAAAGTTTCAGGTTGAGGTCCTTACCCTACTGCTTTGATTTACAATGACGATGAAGACACACTCAACAACAAATAAGCATTTTTCATCATAATACTTGGTTAATGTTGTCCAATAGTCTCACTGAGAGCTCTACAAAAGATGTAAACAGATTTCAAGTTTCTTACATTTTCTTCTTTCCTTTCCTTAAAACCCTACAAAAAATCTTTTTTAAGGACTTATTAGGGAGAGAATTGGTTTTGGAGGGCAAAATGAAATCAAGTGAGAAGCCATGGTACATACCTAGCAGTTTGCAGAACAGGTTCCATTGACTCTTGTGCAGGGGAGATAATGGAATCGATCCTTCAAACTGCTTAACTTAAGCATAGGCAAAGGCTTGTCATGTGACCATGTCCTCATTAGGAGAGTGGGGCACTGTGCTAATTTATTTACCCAATATAACCCGGAGGAGCAAGGAGCAAGAAGGCCGGGTGGGTGTGGTGTGGGCTGCCTGAGAGGATTTGAGATGGTCGTTTCAGCCTGAACCAAGAGCTAATTGTTGGAGTGGAGAAGGAAGTGGGAGGCATGACGCCTAATATAATATAAAAGGTGTAAAAGGGAAAGAACATAAACAAAACATACTAGCCAAACATGGCTAAAATTGCTTTTCCAGCTTAGGCTTTCATGAACAATTACTCCAAGGAAAGTTGTTCATGTGACCTCTATGACATAGAACTCCAAATTTGGTTTCAGTACAATCGGAGCCCCAATGACTAACATTATATATAAACAAAAGGTGGAAAAACTGTTAGTGAGTTAAGTTAGCCTAATAGCAGTGGGCACAAAAAATAAGGCGCTGTTGGGTCCAGTGTTTTGTGCAAGATTAGCTCTAGTCTAGACACACAGACGCACACAATCTGAGACTGACAGGCAGAGTCTGACGCATTAGTGCACATAGCGCTGATGTATTGAAGGACTATCAAAGACAAGGAAAAGTTCCCGTACCTCTCAAAGGGCCGGGTGTGTGAGGTGCTTTGATTTGTTTAGCCCGTGTTGTGCTTTGTGGGTGGCTGCCTGGTCTTCTGGGGTGTGTGAGTTGGACATGTTCCAGGTGGTAAAAGCATTAGGGCTCCTGGTGGCAGAGATGCGCCACACTCAGCCATCTGGTGATGAGTCACTCTCTCTCTCTCTCTCCTCTTCTCTGTGTACGCTCTGACTGTGGCACAAGGACTCCGGCCAACCATAAAATCTGTGTGTGTGTGTGTGTGTGTGTGTGTGTGTGTGTGTGTGCACGCGCGCGCACACGTGCGTGCGTGCGTGTGTGCGAGTGCATGCATGTGTGCATACAGTATGTCCGTGTGTGAGTGCTTGCCATGCAATGCATTAGCACCCTTTTCAGTGTGACAGGAATTCAGCAGAGACTTAATCAGTAAAAGCTGAAAGCACACGTATCTGGATTCAATCTGGAATATGGTGATGATGTCAACTCATTTAATTTAGGAAGGCTATGACCCTATGAAATGAAAGTCCTGTTTATCAAACGGCACTGGGAGTGGATTAGAGGAAGACATCAGAGGCTAGTCTTACATAGACATATAAGACATCAACCATTTCCTTTCTTCTTGAGAAAACTTTTAGGACATCTAATTTTTTTCTTTCTGTAGAAATGAAAAAGTGGAAGCGAGTATATCTTGACATCTAAAATGTTCTATTCCCCACAAAGCATTTCTGGCAGCGTTTTTCACTCACACGTATGAGTGTAACACAGACATAAGTGCAATACACAGTACAAATAAGTACACACAAGTACACACACACACACACACACACACACACACACACACACACACACACACACACACACACACAATTGCAGAGACATCGCTTGAAGAGCACAACAAATTAAATGTGAAAATGAAGGGAGAGGGGCTTGGGGCAAATGCACACAGTAATCTTCCCAGTTTTCCCAATTTATGCTCCGTTGTAGATAGATGGTGTCGATAGACAGTTTCAGATAATAGAGAAGGCAGTTCTACATACCCACAAAGAATTGCATCCACAACGTGTTGTGAGCTTGTAGATCTGCTTTTTTGGGGGCGCATGACACCTTCATACGATTAAGTATAAATCAGGCCCACTGTGTATGACAGAGACATTCATGCAGCCTCCCAATAAATCAGCCCTATTCTTCTGTGACAGATCCCCTCCTCTAGGCTAGTGTTGTCCCAAATCTCCTCTCAACTCTGCCTAGTCTTCATACTGGGATGGGGAACTGGGGGTTTTGCTCATTGCCATCCCAGTACTGGCACCAGTGCCCAGCTAAAGAAACTGGTTCAGAATCATTACTTATACTGCCCCCTGTGCACTGGATTTTCCGCACAGGAAAAAAAAACCAATATTGTCAGAATCTGGACAAATTCAGACCCGGTGTGCATGAGGTCATAGAGACATTGTGTGTTCATTTATTGTCTGTTTTTTTCCATGTGCAAAGGCCTTAAACATGATATTTTATGTTGGTGCTGAACTGTACATGCTTAGAGACAGGGGCGTCACAAGGGGGGGGGGGGGGGGGGGGGAGTGGGACTAAGTTACTAGGGCCCAAGGTGGAGGGGACCTAATTATTTTATACTTAAGCTTTGAAAAATAGCTGATATACAAGCTCAAAGTGCATCACCGAGTGCCGCGCTGCGAGCTTGTAGATCTTCTATTTTTGAAAAGTTGTGAAAATGTGTGCAAATCTTTGACTATATGTATTTTTTAAGCAAACATTTGTAACTCAAATTTTGCTTCTGGGGGGTCCCTGGAACTAAATATTTTGAGATGGGGGTCTGTGGCGAAATACATATCATTTTGGGGGTCCTTCACAAGAAAAGGTTTGAGCACCACTGACATAGAAACATAGGTTTTAAAAAAAAACCTTAGAAGGATTTGAAATATTCAAAGACTTGCACAAATTGTCACGATTTTGCACTCGGTGCCACACTGAGCTTGTATATCTGCTATTTTTCAATAGTTGAAGCACTAAATAATGCCTAATTATGCGTTCCCAGTCTAAATGGGTTAAACCCCCTCCCCCTATGAAGAACATTCATGGGGGGCCCGCAGTAAACCCTTGTACCCAGGGCCCAGAATTTGGTGCGACACCTGCTTAGAGATAAAACTAATAATATCAAGATCAACCATGAAGGAAGCTTAGTAGAAGAAAATCATATTTCTGTTTTTGTATCACTATCACCAGTAAGACTCCCTAATCGGGAGATAAGCAACCGTCAGGTCGCATGTAAAAATCGGCCTAATGGTGGCGCTAAATGGGACAGATCCATGTTGATGACATGACTCTAGACATACTGTGTACCGCTTTGCGTGATTTTAGGGCAACGTCTGTAGGAGCAGTGTCCAAAAATGTGTTTGAAAAAAATCGGCCTGATGGTGGCGCTAAAGGGGACAGTTCCATGTTGATGACATGACTACAGCGTACCAATTTGCATGATGTTAGGGCAAAATTTGTAGGAGCAGTGTCCAAAAATGTGTTCGAAAAGATCTGCCTGATGGTGGCGCTATATGGGACAGATCCATTTGATGCCATGAGTGTAGACCTACTGTGTGCCGATTTGTGTGATGTTAGGGCAAAATATTTAGGAGCAGTGTCCAAAAATGTGACTGACAGCCAGGGGAGGTTTTGATGGTAACTGCGACCTGACGGTCGCAAATACATTATTGCACTGGGGCTACGAGTGTGCAGTTACATCGATATTTTTTATATTATTGGCCGGCACCTCATCACTACAGTTATGCGTTTCACATATTTTGATCTAACATGATTATTTCAGAAAACTTAGGTGAGGCATTTTTAGAATCACCTCAGGCCTAAATGGGTTAAACTTCTACCCCATTACAACTCAGAGACAACAATTATTTGTAGATTGCAGATTTTGATTATCGTTAGCTGTAAATAGCTGATCTACAGGCTCACAACTTATCGTATCGTGAAATTGTAGTATTGCTGCTTTTAATTCATAAAACTCTTGAGTGCTTCTTCCACCACTGTACAGTATGTGGTTGAATAAAATGCATGACAGAGGAGACTGTAGATGAGAACTACAGAAGAGCAGAACAGTGAGGTCCTCTCAGGTTTCTATCTTACATAGAAACAACAGTCGTCCTGAAATATTTCAGTAATGAAATGCCACCTGGCCCATCGGTATTCAGTCCCGCCGCGTAGTGGGAGGCGCATAATGATATTTCAGGGTGAAAAATGGCAGTGCACCGTAATGGCTTCCTGACAGACAAGCTCAGCAGAATACTGATCTACCTGCCTGGATAGAAGTAATACTTAGTTGAGCGAGATATAAGAAAGAAAACCTTGTCTAGACTCACTCAGACAGAGGAAAATTGTGCATAATTGGACAAACAGTGTGATTAAAGTCAGTTTAACTATGTGATGTGATGCAGCTGTACCCTTTCATGTACTTGATAATTTGTCTGATTTGCAAAACAAAAAAGAAGAAAAAATTATAATTACTATCACAGAAAATGCAGCACAACAACTGAACTGAATAGACTGAACTAGAGAGGATGACTCCTACTGATTCTGGTGATGAATTCGCCTTTCCTTTAGTGACATCATTAGGCCAAACTTTCCAACTTCCCAAAATGATATTTCTTAAACAACTGTCTGGATTGCTGTGCAACGTCATGCTCCCCAGAGGCTGACCCATAGACATATAAAGGTACACGGCTCCACCGCTCTGGGGTGTTGGTAAAAGAGGACTGGCAAGCTTCGGGAATTCTGAAGAACGCTTCCTTGGGCATCACAGAATGGGAGGCTCGGTAGGCCAATCAGATGCGGGACTGGCGCTGGACTGGCGGGACTCCCTCTTTCCCACTGCAGGGGGCAGAGTGCCTTCCACAGTTCCGCACTTCCGCCAGTCGTTTTACCAGTCGCGCCAATGAACTTCAGCGGCGGAGGAGGTATCTATCTAGCTTTTTATATCTGTGGGCTGGCCCATACTAATTGTGGTGACTCAATGGCCATTGTTCCAGCACCACCTTAGACCAAAACTAGAACTACAGTACACTGTCGAGGTGCCAACTTGCGCTCACCACTGGCGATGCCAGTGACATCACCACTGGCATCACCAGGAATGCTGGTCCCTCATTGGCTGTTAATGATGACGTTGCCAGAAATGCTGGATCACCCACAATGCATTGAGTAAAGGCTGTGGCAGGGGGAACGGGGGAAGAACATGTTTTTAATCAGAAAGTCCAAGGCCAGCAGAGAGGGAGGAAGGGTGGGGAAAGATCAAGGACACGGGCAGAATGAAGGACAGAGAGAGCATGTGAGAGAGCGGGGGAGAGAGAGAGAGAGACAGAAAGAGCAAAGCACACATGCACAAAACACAGTAACACCGCTCTGCTAATGGCATTACATTAACAGTTTGTCATCCTGCATTGAAATGTATTATCAGGGTGGACATTAATTATCTTGTCAGGTTTGTTTAGAAAGGATTGCATCATGATGCCAAACCAGGTCAACACTGCCTGTGTGACGACAGAAAGCGTCATCTTTGCTTATGCAAGTGGCAAAGTGTTATCAGAGGACAATGGCAAGCTGGACAGCGTGGCCGTGAATACAACATCCTCTGAACCATCCGACCAAAGAGAAGAGAGATGACACCTTGCATGCATGAGTCATGCTACAGAAAGAGTGAGACGCACATACACATGTATTACTATACTTGTGAGGACATCAACATTTCAGAATAATTATATTTATACAACAACACGTCTAATGTGCTGTCACTGTATAGGACAGCTGTGGTAGATGAAGATGCTTACTGACAAACTTGTACCGTATATCTTATGGGCCACTTGTGAGACAATCCAGCAGTTTTAGTTAGTTCGTTTTTATGGTCATGATTCAAAAACAGTTAAACATACAGAATATAGTCAACTGTAACTTTTGGACGAAAAGGTACAGGCTGAAGCCGAAGCTTATTACCACGCCCCTGTCCACCAGCTAAATGAAGGGAAATTAATTCCATTAAACACAATACATTGCATAGAGACAATAATGCTACAGATCCTTGGGGGGGTTATAGTCCATGTGAAGTGTGTGTGCGCGTGTGTGCGCGCAGCGCACATGCATGGATTCCCTCTCACTCACATACTGTATAGCTACATGTATTTAAGTGAATATTCTGACTTTCCTAAATGAATATCCCCACCACAGCCCACACACACACATACAGGTGCAAGCACACATGCACTACTCAGTGGGTGCCTTCTCCCAGGTACACAGAGACATGAATCTTCATTAGGAACAGAAATCACTGAATAATTTACAGCCAATTAATCTGGAGAACACACACACACACACACTTCTTTAAGTAGATGGTTTAGTATTCAATTAATGACTGTGTAATGTTTAAAGAGCTAGAGACTTTTAGAGATGAATTGGCCAGAATACTGCTCTAGCTCAAGCGTTCTAACAAACAAAACAAACCAGATTGTCAAGGTACAGAGACAGAACGTATTGTTGATTGCACGGCTATTCACCAATTTGATTCTGACAGCTCAGACATAAAATGCTAAACACATTTCCCAGGAGTGCGGTAGTCTATTCCTCCCAGAAAACACTTATCCGGGAGCTAATTTAATTTAAATTTCAAGACAAGGGCTGAGTTGCACTATGGCTGACAACAGAAACTACAGAAATATATATTCCACCCCTGAGCAGTTACCCTGAATTATGTATGCAATGGAGTGGATGCACCATATTCCACTACGCACTAAATGACCTTTCATTATAATTGTGGCCCAGTCCTAAGGCCTTCAGCCCAGGAGTGCATATTATGCAACCGAGATGACTCCACTTTACTGTACTGGTGTTAGTCTGAAATGTCAAACATGTTAGGGATAACAAGGCAGCATGAAAAGTGTCTTCTCTCACTTGCATATTTTATGGACAAATGCCGGGCTTACTGTACTTTGTACAGAACATGGAGGCATGTAATTCAGCTGTCCGTAATTGAAAAGATGGTAATTGCAATTTCTCTCATTATAATTAGTTGTGTAGTCAGTCAGTCAGTCAGTCAGTCAGTCAGTCAGTCAGTCAGTCAGTCAGTCAGTCAGTCAGTCAGTCAGTCAGTCAGTCAGTCAGTCAGTCAGTCAGTCAGTCAGTCAGTCAGTCAGTCAGTCAGTCAGTCAGTCAGTCAGTCTGTCTGTCTGTCTGTCTGTCTGTCTGTCTGTCTGTCTGTCTGTCTGTCTGTCTGTCTGTCTGTCTGTCTGTCTGTCTGTCTGTCTGTCTGTCTGTCTGTCTGTCTGTCTGTCTGTCTGTCTGTCTGTCTGTCTGTCTGTCTGTCTGTCTGTCTGTCTGTCTGTCTGTCTGTCTGTCTGTCTGTCTGTCTGTCTGTCTGTCTGTCTGTCTGTCTGTCTGTCTGTCTGTCTGTCTGTCTGTCTGTCTGTCTGTCTGTCTGTCTGTCTGTCTGTCTGTCTGTCTGTCTGTCTGTCTGTCTGTCTGTCTGTCTGTCTGTCTGTCTGTCTGTCTGTCTGTCTGTCTGTCTGTCTGTCTGTCTGTCTGTGTGTGTGTGTGTGTGTGTGTGTGTGTAAACGTTAGGGATAAAAGCATGTAGGAGATAAATATTAACAAAATGTCCTATACAGTAATATAAGGTACATTAGTATGCGGCACAAAATATGCAGCTTTCGGTTGTCCAACAAAAAAGTCAGTAAGGCTTATTACAATAACATTATATAACAAGCTGTTGGACAAAGTTATTTGTCAGCTAGGTCTAATTTGACCTTAATCATCATAGAAAAAAAACACCAACTAGAATGGTTCGCTCTGCAGAGCGCAAATCTCTGCTAGGAGGCATGGCCTGCCTCGCTCCATCTTTCAGTCTGTCTGGGGCATGTGATAACGGTGTTTTGGGGTTGTGGGAGTGTACGAAAAGATATGGGGCAGAGAAGGAAAAGATATTCTGGTTGTACTGTAATTATGTAATTACAGTACTTCATTATAACAGGCTGTATGGAGACAAATCTTTACAGTCAATACATTGGGGGAAAAAAAGCAGTGTGGCGTGTTGTCATCACTAGGACAAACATCACATTCAAATAAACATCACATTCAAATATTATAGTCCAGACATCTGTGTAATAAAATTATGCATACGTCAGCCTGGGCATGTCCACATAAAGCTTAATGTCTGTGTTTGTGCGCAGTGTGCGCACACTCACCGGCAATAAATACATGAATATAAATAAATAAAGAAGCGTCTAGCTGATGGAGGGGACAGGAACTGGTTGGAATAACGTGTTCCCTCCAAGCGCTACGTCCAAACCGGGGAAACTCCCCGCTGTCAGGTGAAAAGAAGCGACTTGAACTCCTCATGCATAGAAGTAAGCATGAGGTCAGTCTGTTGTCTCCCCAGGTTGGCAGAGGGAGTGTATGGCACAGGATTACATTCGATAATTGACACCGGGTGAAAAATGAGTTACAAAATCGTGTGATTAAAAATGTTTTAAGAAAAAATTAAAATAAGATGTGTGATATATATATATATTAGTGCTGTCCAACGATTAAAAATTTTAATCGCGATTAATCGCATGATTTCTGTAGTTAATCGCGCGATTAATCGCATAATAAAAATATATTTTTTATTGGCTCAAACTTGCATAATATGTTGTATATTTGGTGCAGGATGCATCCAAATAAATGTATTTTTTATAGTTATACTATTCTTTTATTATGTAATAAAAGAATGTAAAGTAACTAAGTACATTTACTTAAGTACAATTTTGAGGTATTTGTACTTTACTTGAGTATTTCCAATTTTCCAATACTTTTACTTCTACTCCACTACATCTCAGATCGAAATATTGCACTTTTACTCCACTACATTTATTTGAAAACTTTAGTTACTAGTTACTTTTCAGATATAAGTTATAATATTTTAAAACATACATGAATCACTTTAGCCATGTTGTATACTTAGGCTGTTTGAAAATAGCCAATCTACAAGCTCACAACATGTCGCATCGTGACGCATTGTGAGCTTGTAGATCTGCTATTTTCAACACTTTCATACTTTTACTCAAGTACATTTTGAGTTCTGGGCTTTTATAATTGAAACAGAGTATCTCTACATTGTAGTATTGGTACTTTTACTTGAGTAAAATATGTGAGTACTTTTCCCACCACTGCAGCTAAATGATGGAGAGTTGGTAAACCAAATGGACCCTTATAGATCTTTAACTCTTATTTTTGGGGTCTGGGAGGTTAAATCTAATCAAATGGTGGCCCGTGACTCAAATGCTGAATAAATAACACACACACACACACACACACACACACACACACACACACACACACACACACACACACACACACACACACACACACACACACACACACACACACACACACACACACACACACACACACACACACACACAATTTCGTTACTACAGTGTTCAGCTGGGGGCTGCCGCTAACATACACAGACTGCAGACTGTAGTAGAGCTTAGAAATTCAGCCCGAGCCCGACGGGACCCGACGGGTCGGCGCGGCGCGGGCTGGGCCGGGCTCACATTTCCATGTATATGACGGGCTATGGGTCGGGTCGGGCTTTTATAATCCGGTAGGCAAGCGCAGCGCAGTATCATGATGTCTCTGTGACTGTGTAAACTGCGCGCTCATGACTCTATGGCTGCACCGCTGCGCTGTTTCGCAACTTGACAGTTGAGCGTGAGTGTGTGTGTGCGTGCGCTGTGTGTGTGCGTGTGGCTGGCTGCTCGCTGCTGTGGCGTGTGCAGTGCATGCATGCGCTGCCAGCGCTGGTCGAGCAGAGCAGAGCGGAGGACATCGTTGAAACAGTCCACAGACACTTTTTGTATCCTAATAATCATAATAGACGTTGTGTGAACGTTGTAGCTATAATAGCCTGTGCGCCTGCTGTCTGATTTAGCGGCGGCCGTCAGCTGTGTTTTCCAGCAAGGCTTTTTGATTGATTGAAGAATTAGGCTCCGATGTGTATTTGTTCCATAATTAGCACGGTACTTGCTACAATGTCTTATATAGGTCTATATAAAGACAGTTGGAAAAGGACTCTGTTCTTAACAAATCACCATATGAGAAAAAAGGCTGCTGCAGCAATTAACACAATTAGTGCCTCTTAATCTGAAGGTTGCTTGGTGCCTCGGTGCCACGCAGTTTCCTCCATAGGCCGCCGCTATTATTTTGAAGGGCTGGAAGGGGGTTGTTTTTGTTTTTTTGGATTATCACTTGACGGCAACGATTACGTCATCTAGTCACATGACAGTGTGGGACAAGAAGACTAAGATGGCTGCGCCCTGCCTTGTGCCTTGTTTACATTTAGATCTGCTGCAAAATGTCTCAAAATGGCTATTTTGTTTAAATGAAGTTTCTTTATGGGCCTCTCCATTGACTTAACATTGAGGAGCTTCACTTCGCGTGCACGCCCAACGTGCGTTGTAAACAAATCGCCGACATTACCGATGCGGACGGGACCGGAGCGACATTAAGTAAGTAATAATATCTTTACTGTATATACAGTAAGATTCACAGTCCTCACCGTCAACGGCGCCATGGTATTAACCCTTTCAATGACGGTGAGGACTGTCAACGGCGGCAGAACAGTTAAGCTTGTTTATAATGTCGGGCTGCGGGCTGTGTCGGTCTCCAATTGTCAATTATGTATCGGGCTTTGGGCCGGGCTCGGGCTGCCGTTCTGTGGGGTGGGTTGGGCCGGGCTCATTTTTTTAGGCCCGATCTAAGCTCTAGACTGTAGCCCTGGCTATCTAGAGGCTAACAGTTAGCTGTTAGCGAACTTGCTAACAGCTATGAAGCAGGGGAAAGGTTGCATCCTAAAGGCTTCCAGTGTGTGCCCAGCATAGAGGTGCCCAGACACACACAAACTCAGTCGCACACACACTAGTTGGCTTGAGCTCTGTTGCTGACTGAGCTCAGCTCTGAGACAGTGGCCAGTGCTCCGCTCACACACTGCGTGTTGTTGACAAAATTGACTCTGGGATGCGGAGAGAGCTACGGAAGCCTCAAAGGGTAAAAAAAAAGAAAAACATTTTTTTTTTTTTGCGTTAAGCGTTAAAATAATTAACGCTGTTAATAGGTTGATGCGTTAATTAGTTAATAACTCGTTAACTTGGACAGCATTAATATATATATATATATGCTGGGATGCAATTAAAAAAAATAATCTAATTAATTACAGGCTTTGTAATTAATTAATCGCATTTTAATCGCATATTAATATTTGACCCGAGAAGCATTTTTTTTTCAAGTAAAACACATTTTGTTGTATGAGTGAATCAACAAGTCAGTTTTTTTAATCTACATTTCGCATCCACTGGGCCAAGCAAAGCGCTCTGATCGACTACTTCTCCCTTTGCGTTTGTTGTCTCTTCTTGGTTGGTGCATCGCTATGATCGGTATGCCCAAAACTGAAGGTTCTGTGGTGCAAAAACTAAGTGCGATTAAAATGCAATACTTTTTTTTTTAATCGCGTTAATTTTCTGTAATTAATTAATCGCAATTAATCAGTTAAAGTCCCATACCTACACACACACACACAGTATACATAAACTATGCCTGCGCACTGTCTGTTCTCACAGTGTATGTTCTCTGTACTAACAGATGCGGTGCCTTCATAAATTACATGGCAATTATGTGTTCACAACCCTCCCAGCTCCAATATCAATACTGTAGATCCCGAACGTTAATACTGAAAAGATTTCTGTCTTTCAATGTTCTGTGTAATCAGCAACGTGTGTTTGTTAATTCCTTGTCTCAATAACGTTCATGTTACCAGTCAATCAAAGGTTGAAATGTGTTTTTTTTTTCCATTCCTCTGTGAGGGGACGTTAGAACCGATGAACTGACTAGAACCATGAGCTGTTGGGACAGGAGCACTGTACATTATACTGTAGCTAGTTATAAGTACAGTAGTTACTAGACTAATGCAGATCCCAAAAGCAAGATGGACTGACTGTGCCTGATTGGCTAGTTCCAGTCCATGGCCTCGTGGGATGCGTATCCCATAATGATCGCTATGTGATTATTACTGTAATTCACAAAAATGACATAGTTGTCTTCGGCCTGCTTGTAGCATGCATGAGAAATATGACACTGATGCACCAGATAGTTTGCGAGGTTAGCCACACACACACACACACACACACACACACACACACACACACACACACACACACACACACACACACACACACACACACACACACACACACACACACACACACACACACACACACACACACACACACACACACACACACCTTATTTGATGACATTCTCCACAACAGTGTCATTAGAAGCCTAACCTCAATTAACCTGAGGGCATAATTGAGAATCTTTTATCAGTAGTTAATTAGGTGTCAAAACACCCCCACTGTACACTATATCATGGATTTAATAAAACCTTTCATGCATTTAATCAGAGGTCAAATCTTCTGGTCGATCCTAAGTGCATACTAAAAAGAAATATGGTTACCCATTAGTAATCTTTACATTTCCCATCACCAAAGGTTCTGATGTTATTTTAATCGTCTGGCATATGGCTGACGTAATGCCTGAGTTATGCGTGGTGTGTCACGCACAGAAAACAGCAGATCCACACGTATAAATCACCCTTAATGTTAATACCACTGAGCAGAGTTGATGCTGCAGTATCTCTTGGCTGTTATGACGGTTATGGGTCATGACTGCTTGGGTCTTGCACGCTTCCACTGCCACCGCATGACATCGAACGTAGGATGACCCCGAGAGAAACGCTGATGACCGCCACACTGCTATCATGCGACGACGACAACCCCCTGTCACAGTCTTTACCAGGGCTATAGCTGGATCGGTGCTGACAGCTTCATGATCAATCAGGCGTCATACGGACATAACAGCATTTCTAAGGCATCTTCAGACAATCCATTCATTTATATGCAGCTGATACAGTACATTGCATTCGACATGCTAAGCCAAGGACAACGACACAGGCCACTTTCACAGCATTCGACTTGCTGACAAATAAATGTTCACACTTTTTGTCTCTCTATTCGTGGCTACTGTAAACTGATTGTCATTATACAGTAAAGGGCAACCAGACTATACTACTTGTTCGACTTTATTCTTTTCATCTTTACGGATAAACTTTATTTTGCCACGCTACTCCTCCCACAGTTTTGGTGGCACACACTTGGGCCACATGTCAAATCAATGGGCTTCATTGAGACTTGCCTGGGTGCATTGACTTGAATGGGAAAATGCAAAAATTAAACGTTCCCAAATATGGAGATGACTGACATCATAGATGTCTGACGTCATCGATGTCCATATATTGGTATTCCAAGATATGGGCTTAACTCAAACTCTGCCATCAAAATACCCCTTTGTACCCCTTTTCTCTGCCATGCCCGTAGAGCCCGTAAATGTAATAAAAATGAATTAAAAAACATTTTTTTATCGAACCGAACTAAAATAGGCCGGAACTAATGCTCCGTGATCGGTTTCTACACGGACACATTATTGAGCGGACAACTTTAACATTGGAGTCCCTGAACCGGAAGCGGAAGTCCGTCCTCTATTTTGGCCCGTTAACTTTCTGTCTGCACTCCGCGGCTTACAGATGGAGAACTTATTGATCAATTGAAAAAGTTTCAACGGATTTGAGAAGCTGATGGAATACGCGAACACACGATGCATAAGCAGTGTCCGATCACGCACGATGGGAACTGGACGAGCGCCCACGTTAACAGGTAGGAGAAGCCGGCAGTGAAAGACATAGAGAAATTAACGGGCTTTACGGCCGTAAACTACGAATGAGTTAATATTGATGACATCAGGGATCAAGGACGGAATGGTTAGCACCGCTCAAATATGGACAGCTTAAATAAGGACTGCCAGATACAGAGATATCCATTTATGGGCATGAGAGGGACAAATGGTAAGACGGAAAACATTTCCCAGCGGATTCCTCGTTTCCTGCTATTATTGTTGTTTATCATGTTACGTGTAACCTTGAATTAACCTGTGCCATTTATACATTCCCAACAGAACTGAAGTGATGTTTACACACTGTATGCAAACAAAAACAACCATTTCCCCATCAAAGCAAACCCCAGAGCTACCTAAGCAGGTGCTAAACCATCAAGGGAAGTAGGTATGAACATTGCAGACAGTACATTGGCTAAAAATAAGTGTTCTTGCTCATGGGCTATTCTCTAAAAAACATTACAGTATATGCCCCTGTCACATCAGACAGAGCCAGCTGTGCCTGCGGTTGTCACATGTCACCTTCTATTTAAGCAGCACACAACGCTACCTCTGGCTGGAGCATTAGCCAGAGTTGTTGACATTATACTTTCCAACATAATGGAAACAATGAGTCCACTGTGAAAACGGCACTGTAATTGTGAAAACTGGATCATCATATTGATAAAAAAAAAAGTGGTCATCGAACGATATCAACCTCAAATGCTTAAAGGACAACATTATTTTTTTACAACAATGTTTTAGATAGTCATTAGAGAAAAGAAAAGATGTGTTAAAATGTTTTCATTTACTTTCAATCATTTTAGTGATTTTAATTATTTTGATTTGCATGCAAGCCCCCAGGTTAGGGGCATGCATGCAAGTGGCTAGATAGGTATTTTTAGACACAATAAGCCCATTCCCAAGATGCACCGCAATCTGACTTATGGGGGCTGGTGTAAATAGTAACAAAAATATTGCTGGCTTATTGTGTCTAAGAAGACATATTTAGCTACTTGTACGCATGCATGCCCCCACCCACTGAAATCAAAATACTAAAATCGCTAAAATAGAAAGCAGTAAATGAAAACATTTTAACACTCATCTTTTCTTTTCTCTAATTACAATCTAAAATATGAACCCTTGTTGTAAAAAAAAAAAACAATTTGTTCTTTAATCATTTTGAGTGAGTGTTTTGAGATGAGGTTCATTATACGGAATAAAGTATATACCTAACCCATCTAATAATGTCTAACAATGGTGTGTAACACAAATGGAAAATCATATTTAGGATCTAAATATATCCATTCATGCTGTACACGTCCATGCACAACACATAATACATACATGTATATTATACATACCAGTAAGACGCCTAAGGGCAAAACGCGACCTCCATCTGTCTGGGTAATATATGGATTCTGTTAGTGTGGTTCTCCTAACAGGGCATCATCTGGGATACAACCCTTTTATGCCCATATATGGAGATCCCTAACTGAATCCCTTTTATGTCCATATATGGAGATCCCTGCTCTGAGTATCTGACATCACTGTGATGTCACCTGTGATGTCACAGTGATGTGTCAGGGGAACCAGTGTCAGGCGTTACCCGTCCACGGACAAGCTGTGACGGTTCAGCTAGTAAACTATAATAACATTCATATATACCATCAGGAGGTATAGACGGACTCTTTTTCTACATAGTTTCCCTGAGCTTTAGATAAACCAGGTTGGGTGGCTTAGTGTCCTCAGGACTACATCATTCTCAGGATGGCAGACAGACACTCAGTAACTCACAAAGCCAAATTGTTCCAGTCCAGGGATATGCGTCTGGTAAAACAGACTGCATGTAGTAACATAACGCGTTGGTGTCATTAAAAGTTGCCATTTAATGGCAGCAATAACAAAGGCATCACTGGTTTGACTGCATTGCTCTAAGCATCTGTTCGCTGCGTTCCTCTCCAGAGAACCAATCATTCATCATGTCTGGTTAGAGCAACTGTCAGCTACTGTATGAAATGCCACTGGCTGTGTGTGTGTGTGTGTGTGTGTGTGTGTGTGTGTGTGTGTGTGTGTGTGTGTGTGTGTGTGTGTGTGTGTGTGTGTGTGTGTGTGTGTGTGTGCGTGTGTACCCGTTCTTACTACAGAGTGAGGACCAGAATGAGTTTTTAACCAACAGAGTGAGGACATTTTTGGAAAGTGAGGACATTTTTGCGGTCCTCACTAAATTTAGGGGTTGTGTTAAGGGTTAGGGTTAGGTTTAGGGTTAGGGTTAGGGGTTAGGTTTAGGGTAAGGCCACAGGAATGGAAGAAAAATGAATGGAAGTCAATGTAAAGTCCTCAGTATGTAGCAAAAACGAGGTTGTGTGCGTGTGTGTGTGTGTGCGTGTGTGTACTGTATTACTAAACTTGTGAGGGCCAAATGTCCCCACAAATATAGTAGAATTGGACATTGAAATAGACTGTGGTGGTTCGTTCGGACACCGCCCGCCAGGTAGGCCCTGCATGTCAAAGAAGCGCACCCTGGATGGGAGAGCGAGCCCTAGCAGACCAACACACTGTGTGGGCCAAGTGATTGACGGGCGTTACCTGCCGGCCCACACGCTTCATCAGGCACAAGCGTATGCACCTGTGGGCTCCACCCAACACAGGGGTGCATAAGTACTGAGCTCGCTCTCCCCTTCAGTCTGTGCTGGGAGTCTCTGACAAGCTGATCATGGGCAGACAGGCGGTAAGAGCCACCATATTTCCCTCTCCACCGCATGTTACTGTGTAAAGTGCATTATAGTAATGTTCCTTCTACTCATTACTTCTAGGCATGGACTGGGAGCGGACTGACACTGAGGAGTGTGTACCTGGATCAATGAGGAGCGCAAACCTGACTCACTGTGGAGTGTGTACCTATCACTGGAGAGTGTGTACTCGGCGAGCTGAGGAGAAGGACCTGGAAAAGGAGACCACAGCCTTACCTTCCGGACCCCCAGCGAGCCACCCCTATTCCTATTTTGTTGAGTATATCTCACTTCCCTTAAAACCATACTAGTATCCGGAAATTCTCGGCCCATTATACCCCGTGTTCATTTTATTTAGAAGATAGAGAATTAGACGGATTTGTGTAAGAGCGGGCACCTACTCACCTATTACCTGTCACCTGTGGAAAAGAACTATACTCACCTATTACCTATGGGAAAGAAATACTTTACCTGTCACCTGTAGAGAGGAACTATACTCACCTAGCGCCTGTGGGGAAGAGAGACTATACAATGGAATTATACTCGCCTGTTTCCTGTGGAGGGAAACCCCTTTAAAGTAACTCTTACCTACCCCCCTGGCCCCCCCACGAAGAGGAGAAACGACAGCCCCGTCCGGGGAAAACCTTGTGTTGATTTATTAAAAGACAATTTCAGTTATTCACATTTATGTTGTTCATTCATGCTACGTTGCATTACAATGCTGTTGTAAAATAAGAACTGTTCAATAAATGCCCGAGTTGGCAACACTGTCTTTGCTCTCTTGTGCCTTGGTTTGGGTTCAGTCTCCACACATGGTGTGCAGAATACGGGTACTGAACCTCACCTAGACGCAATATGACAACCACACCGGCCCTAGACGCTCTGTTACAGAGCCATGCCGAATTACAGCAAGCGGTGACTAAATTAATAGAGAAAATCCAAACTGACCAAAACGTTAATCCCACACGTCCGCCTGGAGAAGTGTTAACGAAACTGTCCCCCGATGATGATATTGAAGCCTTCCTGGAGGTGTTCGAGCGCACCGCTGCCCGGGAACGATGGCCCGTCCCCGACTGGGGCAGCATCATCGCTCCTTTCCTCTCAGGAGAAGCCCAACGTGTGTGCCGTGACCTACCGCTGGCAGAGGCCCGTGAATATAGGCGCCTGAAAGCAGCTATCTTGGCTAGTCAAGGTTATAGTATGCCGGCCCGAGCCCAGCGCTTCCATGGGTGGAACATGCAAGCGGCGCTGCCGCCTCGGCCCCAAATAGCCGCTCTCCTCCGCCTAACTCATGGGTGGCTGACTACGGCCGGTGACCCGCCACTGATTGAGAGAATTGTCATAGACAAATGTATACGTTCCCTGCCGCCTGATGCCCGCCGCTATGCCTCACAGGTGAGCCCAAATTCCGTGGAGGCCCTGGTTGCGCTCCTGGAAAATCACCAAGTGAGTACAGAGATGATGAGAAGCACAAAGTCAGAGATTCCCAGAGGGACGGGGGAGGCACGTTACAACCGGGACCGCTCGCGGCCTCCGGCTACTTCCCTGTCGCCTACTACTACGAGACGAGCCGCCACAGAGCGGACTGCCCGAAGCCAACCGCAGACATCACGCCGGTGCTACGTCTGCGGGAAAGCGGATCATATCGCATGGTCCTGCCCGGACCGGGACCGGGACGTATCCATGCCATCCGCCACCGCCGCCTCCGACGGCCGACGCCCCTGCCTTCACTCCGGGAGCCAGCGGCGGCGCCACTGCAACCTGCCGGTGAGAATTGACGGAGTGGACACCCAGGCTCTTCTCGACTCGGGGAGCATCGTCACGCTGGTACACGCTGAGCATGCCGGGCGTCCCACCTCCAGCCGTATGCCGGTCAGCTGTGTGCATGGGGATGTGCGCTCCTACCCAACGACGCTGATACGCGTCCAATCCACCAAAGGAGATGTCGAAGTGGAAGCTGGAATTGTACCTAACCTACCGGTCCCCCTGCTCATCGGCACGGACTGTGTGCTGTTTGAGAGACATTGGAACCCGGGGGGCAGAGGACCGCCGCGGCCGCGGCGAAGAAGAAAGATCCGGCCGGGCCCCCGTTGGAGGAACTCATTGCCCGCGTGCCCGGTCTTCCGCGCCGAATCAGAGGGACCAGAGAGCGAACCCTCTCCAGACAAGGAGCTGCAGGGAGATGCACCCGAGGCGGAGGAAGCGCCGCGGGGCACCTCGTCAGAAGAGCCAGAGCCGGTGGCGTGGCCTGACTTCCCCGAAGAGGAGGATGAGAGCTCTCCGCTCAGAGGGGACTTCGCCACACAACAGTGGAACGATCCGAACCTGGAAAATGCTCGGAGGAACGTCAGCGCGATTGATGGGAAACTATGTGAAGGGGTGAGTGAATTAATCTCCCCCTATTTCTTTGTGCGGAGGGATTTACTGTATAGGGGGTGGCGGAACAACACTGGGGACGTGATAGAACAGCTGCTCGTGCCAAAAGAATATGTCACCAGAGTATTGTATTTGGCCCACACGCACCAGCTGGGGGCGCACCTGGGCGTGAAGAAAACCACCGATCGCATCAATGCACGGTTTTATTGGCCAGGCATAAAACGAGCAGTAGAGGACTTTTGCAAAGGCTGCGGTGTATGCCAGCTCACCGCACCCCGTCCTTTCCAACGTAACCCTCTCATACCTATGCCTATCATTTCCACCCCATTCAGCCGCATTGGTATGGATATAGTCGGCCCCCTCCCCAAATCGGCTCGGGGACACAAATATATATTGGTAATACTAGACTATGCAACTCGGTACCCCGAGGCAATACCCCTGAGAGCCGCTACAGCCAGAGCAGTGGCGCACGAGCTCTTCATGCTATTCAGCCGGGTCGGAATAGCCGATGCCATTTTATCGGATCAAGGCACATGTTTCATGTCTCGCGTCATCACCGAACTCTATAAATGGCTTAAAATAGATAAAATAAAGACCTCTATCTTTCACCCGCAATCGGACGGATTAGTGGAACGCTTTAATAAAAGTTTAAAGCAGATGTTAAAAAAGTTGATAGATATAGATGGCAAAGATTGGGATCGCTTGATTCCGCTGGTGTTGTTCGCCATACGGGAGGTGCCTCAAGCGTCTACGGGGTACTCCCCGTTTGAATTGCTATATGGACGGCAGCCACGGGGGCTGTTGGATATAGCAAAGGAAACATGGGAAAGCCAACCTTCCCCACATCGTTCTGTCATCGACCATGTTGAACAATTACAGGAGAGAGCCAAGAAGATCTGGCCGCTCGTTCGTGAACACATGGAACAAGCGCAGCGCGCCCAGTGCAGGGTGTACAACCGAGGCGCCACGCTGCGGAGCTTTGAGGTGGGTGAAAAAGTGCTGGTGCTCATTCCCACGAGCGAATGTAAATTTCTCGCAAAATGGCAAGGGCCCTACGAAATTATGGAGAAACTGGGCCCGGTCAACTACCGCGTGCGCCAAATAGGGCGGCGGAAAACTATGCAAATTTACCATATTAATCTGCTGAAAAAGTGGCACGTTGTGCCTCCTGTCGCTCTCCCGGCCCTACTAACCACTCTCTCCTCTCAGAACCCGCCTCCAGTCCCTATTGGAGAGGAACTGTCCCCAGCTCAGGCGCAAGATATACGTGAGCTTCTGAGCAGGAATGCGGACCGGTTCTCAGAACTGCCGGGCCGTACCCACGCTATTGCGCACGACATCCAAACAACCCCGGGGAAAATAGTGAGACAACGTCCGTACCGTATCCCGGAGGCCCGGCGAGGAGCCGTAAAAGAGGAGGTAACAAATATGCTACAACTGGGAGTTATAGAGGAGTCACACAGTGCCTGGTCGAGTCCCATTGTGCTGGTCCCCAAGCCGGACGGCACAATCCGGTTCTGCAATGATTTCCGTAAATTAAATGAGATTTCAAATTTTGATGCTTACCCCATGCCCCGGGTAGATGAATTAATCGAGCGGCTGGGCCCCGCTCGATTTGTAAGCACCCTCGATTTGACAAAAGGCTATTGGCAAGTGCCCCTTACAAAAGAAACCAAAGAGAAAACAGCCTTCTCTACCCCTGAAGGGCTGTTCCAATATACTGTCTTACCGTTCGGGGTACACGGTGCCCCCGCAACATTTCAGAGACTCATGGACCGAGTATTAAGGCCCCATCATCTCTATGCCGCCGCATATTTAGATGACATTGTGATCCACAGCAGCACCTGGGAGAATCACCTCCATCACATCGAAGCAGTCCTGGGAGCTCTCCGACGAGCGGGTCTGACCGCCAACGCCAAGAAGTGCCGAATAGGTCTGTATGAGGCCGAATATTTGGGTTTCACTATTGGGCGCGGGTGCGTAAAACCCCAATTACGCAAAGTGGAGCGTATACGCGAATGGCCCAAACCCGTCAGCAAGAAGCAGTTAAAGTCATTCTTGGGAATCATGTCCTACTATAACAAGTTCATAAATAACTATGCTACCCTTGCAGCTCCCTTGTACGAGATGACCCGACAAAGTCGGCCCAATATGCTGCGCTGGACAGAGGAGACCGAGGCCGTGTTCCGAGGCCTCAAACTGAAGCTCTGCGATGAGCCGGTCCTAAAAACCCCGGACTTCGGTAAGAATTTTCTACTCCACACCGACGCCTCGAACACAGGCCTCGGGGCCGTGCTCTCGCAAGTCATTGATGATGAAGAGCACCCAATAGTCTTCATTAGCAGAAAGCTCTTAAAGCATGAACTTAATTATGCAACGATAGAGAAAGAGGCTCTTGCTATTAAGTGGGCCATACACCACCTACGCTATTATTTGTGGGGAAGGCGTTTCACTCTCATAACGGACCACGCACCATTGAAATGGATGGCTAAAAGTAAGGACACTAATAAGAGAATAACACGTTGGTTTCTGGAGTTGCAGGATTACAACTTTGAGGTGGAGCATAAACCAGGGAAGGATATTCCCCATGCCGATGCCCTGTCCAGGCTCTATGAGGAAGAGCGGCAAGTTTGCGAACCAGTAGCAAACTTAAGGGGGGGGATGTGTGGTGGTTCGTTCGGACACCGCCCGCCAGGTAGGCCCTGCATGTCAAAGAAGCGCACCCTGGATGGGAGAGCGAGCCCTAGCAGACCAACACACTGTGTGGGCCAAGTGATTGACGGGCGTTACCTGCCGGCCCACACGCTTCATCAGGCACAAGCGTATGCACCTGTGGGCTCCACCCAACACAGGGGTGCATAAGTACTGAGCTCGCTCTCCCCTTCAGTCTGTGCTGGGAGTCTCTGACAAGCTGATCATGGGCAGACAGGCGGTAAGAGCCACCATATTTCCCTCTCCACCGCATGTTACTGTGTAAAGTGCATTATAGTAATGTTCCTTCTACTCATTACTTCTAGGCATGGACTGGGAGCGGACTGACACTGAGGAGTGTGTACCTGGATCAATGAGGAGCGCAAACCTGACTCACTGTGGAGTGTGTACCTATCACTGGAGAGTGTGTACTCGGCGAGCTGAGGAGAAGGACCTGGAAAAGGAGACCACAGCCTTACCTTCCGGACCCCCAGCGAGCCACCCCTATTCCTATTTTGTTGAGTATATCTCACTTCCCTTAAAACCATACTAGTATCCGGAAATTCTCGGCCCATTATACCCCGTGTTCATTTTATTTAGAAGATAGAGAATTAGACGGATTTGTGTAAGAGCGGGCACCTACTCACCTATTACCTGTCACCTGTGGAAAAGAACTATACTCACCTATTACCTATGGGAAAGAAATACTTTACCTGTCACCTGTAGAGAGGAACTATACTCACCTAGCGCCTGTGGGGAAGAGAGACTATACAATGGAATTATACTCGCCTGTTTCCTGTGGAGGGAAACCCCTTTAAAGTAACTCTTACCTACCCCCCTGGCCCCCCCACGAAGAGGAGAAACGACAGCCCCGTCCGGGGAAAACCTTGTGTTGATTTATTAAAAGACAATTTCAGTTATTCACATTTATGTTGTTCATTCATGCTACGTTGCATTACAATGCTGTTGTAAAATAAGAACTGTTCAATAAATGCCCGAGTTGGCAACACTGTCTTTGCTCTCTTGTGCCTTGGTTTGGGTTCAGTCTCCACAAGACATTGTGAGAAGATTTTTAGAGCTAGGCTTACATTACATGGAAATGATTCAGGCTGGATTTAGGTTTAGGTTTAGACAGACATTTAGAGGTTATAGGTAGGTTTAATTAGGGGGTTGTTGTTACAGTTTTCCCCTACTTTATGCTTGGTTGAGGAGCGATGTCACACACCACAAATAGCTGCTCTACAAGTTCATCTGCTATTTTCAATGGCGTCCTTAAATGTTTATCCTCACAAGTATAGTAATACAAACGTTTGTGTGTGAGAGAGAGATAATTGCCTTGAATCTGATCAACTGGGATCTTGAATGACCTAACTGGTCCTGACACCGCATAGACAGTCAATAACAGAATTCCAAGCCTATGAAACGACTACCGTAACTTGGCCCTTGATTCAGAGTTCACAGCAGTAATCTTAGTGGCATCGTCATCATCTTGTGACTGCAATACTGGGGCATGTGCTTGTACAGTAGTCATCATGTGTATCCTAATCTTGGTTTTTCAACTACAGTTTCACAATCTTATTTCATTTCATTTAACTGCAGACAAGAAAAAAAAGAACGGATTCCACATCAAAGAAGAACAGACACCCTGAGGGTATGTGTGAAGGGTTCTGTAGTGTTCTCATGTAGCTCAAAAAAAAGAAGCACCAGGGGAGAGGGAGTGAGTGCGAAACAGAGAGATGGAGAGACGGACGAGAGACAGATAGACAGAGTGTGAGAGAGAGAGAGCAGAGGGATATAAATGTGAGTCATGTTCTGTTCTTTGAGGTGCGTCTTGTTTTGATGAACTGATTAACAAGATCTGCAGACAGCCTGATGTGACCTCGCTGTATTTTCTTTTTGGCGTATCATAGCTGTTCACGCTCACTATCAAACTCCAAGTGGATTTATCCCCTTTCCATGGGAAAAAAGGCCCCAATAACATGTATTAATTGCAGGGGTCTTCAACCTTTTCAGGCCAAGGACCCCTTAGCAGAGACAGAGATAAAGCAGGGACCCCCTCTACATAATGTATAACATTGTGTTGCAGATTCAACTTTTTCAAAGATTTCATAGATAGCTTAATAGACTTGTTTGACAGCACTGTCATCAGTGTATGTTGGATTCGTGTTAACGTGTATTTTCACGTAAACCCTCAATACTTGGTAAATTTGACCTTTCACTCCTTGGTCTACTCTTTTTTCCACCCTCTCTACACCAAACCTCTTCTGCGACTTGTTGTGAGCTTTGTTGTGAATTTTCAGCTAATGTTTTCCTTAGAATATGAATGCTAGGGTTCAATTGGTTAATGTAAAAACAAAGTTCCTATCACACAAAGATTTGGTCGCTCCCCTGTTGTAACTCTGAGGACCCCCTTTTGAAGACCACCTGATTTAGAGGAAGAAGAAAAAAGATCTATACCAAGGCATGTACAACTGACCATAAATGCCCACAGAGCAACCAATCTCACCCTCTATTAAGCTGTCAACATTATCGAGTGATGGGCTATTAATACAGACTGATGATTCCGTAACGTGTTAAGCTATTGGTCAGAATAATTTGCAAAGATGTGTTGCCATATAGACAATTTAATTCCTCGCTTAACTGGAGTTGGCCATTGAGTAAATTGCTTTACATGCTCTTAAATGGGATTCATTCATACATTTTTAAAAACCATGTTGTCATATCTATACACGACAGATTTGAGGGCTGAGAACATAATACATTGCTGTCAGGCAGAAACCTTGTATCTCCATGTGTAAATGTTTATTTTTCCTGTAAATTAGTGCCCTCACTTCCGTCATACTACAGTGTCACGCAAAAGAAGCAAAAATTGCTGATCCACAAAACGTTCAAAACACGTCGCATTGCGACATTGCGGCATTTTTTATTTGAATACTGAAAAGTAACCGTTTGGACATATGAGGTTTCCATCGGACAGCAACGATATCAGTAACGGATTGTTTGAATTGCAGCATGGTAGCTATGGCTGTCTTTGAGCAAGAGGGGAGAAACGGATCTAGGGGAAAGAAAAAACACGAGCAGAACATCAAATATGGATGTCTCAATTTCCCACAGGCTAAAAACCAGTGAAAGCCAATATGATGCTGGCATGTCCTGTCCATGTGTATCTTAGATCCACTGAGACAGGAGGAGTGTGAGGGCTGTTTCAGAGTTTCACCTCTGGGGGAGTAGTTGAGTAAAATGGGGTTTTCGAACATGAGGGCTAGTACTGAATGTTTATATATCTTCCAGTAAATAATGACAAACAACATGCTAGTAAGCAAATACTTTTAAAAAGTTAAAGCAGGTAAAGAAAAACGTAGTGCTCAAGCACATCTATTCAAGAGAGATTGATGTGGAAATTTTGAGCCAGTATCCAACACAAAAATGTGTATAGGTGGTGTATTTCAACGTAGGGAATGTAATGTTATGCGATGTTGTGGTTGAAGGCTCAGCAGGGGGGTTTCCTGGAGAGTGAAGTAGTGTCGGGAGATAGCCAGTGGAAAAAATCCATGCCAGTTGGTCATTTTTGGTATAATGCATGGGGTTAAAAAAAAACAAAAAACGGGACAATTACCCCTCAGTGAGCAACCAGGTGACTGACTTAGTAGCACATCTCCTCTGGAGTTTGATGTGCAAAACCTGGTAATGACAACCACTATGTCACCTTCCCGTTTTAATTTAGCTGCAGTTGGTGGAGAACAACCAGCCCAACATTTAATCAGCGCCATAAGGCTGTAAACAAATCACAAGCCGCAATCAGTCCCCGGAGAGATCATAGCTCAACGGTCAGAGAAGTGCATTTCATTAGAGTACATTACCCTGTGAAGATTCAAGCACTTTATGACGCAGGTGCTCAGAGAAAAACAAGCCTCATAATAAGCATGCACAAGGCATCCGTGAACACACCACCTTTTCCTTGAATTTGTTTGTGAGAAATCATGTGCATGGCAGAGGACAAAGCAGTATTCACAAAACTTTGACTCTCCTTGGGCATGTTTGATGAAGGTCCAATATGTAATGGTCATAGAGTTATTCCATTCCACATATGGGCTAAGTAATAATCATCAAGACTGTCAGTCCATTGCAAACTGCAAGTCTTACTGTGTAACAGCTTGGTCACAGGCAGGTGTGACTACGTTTACTGTAAGCCTGTGTAATTAAAACAAAAATAGATATCTTTATTGAATTTCTTCCATGGGTTCAATAATCAGGGATAAATCTTAACTGTAACATGAAAAAAGATATTATTTCCTCCATTCTGACACTTCTTCGTTTACTTCAGAAAAAGAGGAAAGCTTCTTGTACATGTACAATTATGAATTTCTCACTTGTCCTTGTATTCATAATGGCTATTTAAGATGATTCTGACACCATTGCTGCACAATAACAGAACCATTTCAAAAGTAGTGAAAATGTGTCTTCTAGATAACTTACTTGCTACAGGAGCATCATGTTTTTCAGAATACATCGACCCATATCCATTTACCCATCAATTTAAATCAAGCTTCTTCTTTCTTTTTTGTCTCTCTCCCTTTCAGTTCCAGATTTCGTCTTTTTCTTACTGGGAATAGGTTTGGCTTCCATGACATGGACCATGGTATTTGTCAATACAGAATTGCTGCGGTCGCCTCACACACCTCCTCACAGACCAAGTTAGTTCTGTTTAACTAGTTTGTTTTCATCTCTGGTATTGGGGTGGTCTGAAAGCAAAGAAAATCATATCTTTATTCTTAAAATAACAAAAACGGTTTACTAACATTTTGACCTAATGCATCTTCGCGACAACTGACAAGTGGCTACTATTTCTCTGACAGCAGGCAGTTCTCTGCCAAGCCAGTGCAACATAAAGCACATCATTTGACAGTTTGCAGGCCACACCAGTGATTACACAGACAGACCATCAGGAAATGTGTCAATTTTGCAAAATTCCCCGACGGCCAATCCGGGCCTGCATGCATCGGAATAAAATAAGAAGTTATCAAAATTGAGGAAATTATATTTTTTTACAGTGAAGCTTGATCCCTTGAATAGATAGACATTTATTGATCCCACAGGGGAAATTCAATAAAGTTCTGTCTATCCATGTAAGGGATCTATCTTGGCTTTTTAGGATTTATTTACAAAGTAAATACACATGCTTGAATCACACCTGCCTGTGATAAAGTTGTTACACAGTAAGACACAGGGGGAAAGTCATAGTATGTACAACAAGCTTTGGAGACGGCAACTCATACTCGTACCTCATACTAATCAAATTCTGATCAAATTGAACATTGCTGATGACTTTTCTGATGACTTTGTCTATCATTGCTGATAGACAAAGTCTATTCTTAACTCCCCCTTTCCACTGTGTCTTATTTATTTTTCTTCTATTTTATTCCCTGTTTTACAACTTACATTTTTGTTATTGATGATATTCTCTGCATAGTACTGTGTTCTGTCATTCAATGTTAAGAGATACAAAAAAGGTTTCCTATGTAAATAAGCCGAAAGGCTTTCTTGTCTTCTCTTTTTAGTTGAATAAAAAAAGAACTCTACTAACATATTTTAAATACTAATACTACATAATACCATCTCAATCTTATTTTGAGGACAGCTGAGGCCTGTTAACACTAACTAACTAATTTAGAAAGAAATGTGTTCAGTAGAGTCCAAACCTCTGCCTAGAAGGAAGTGTTGCAGTGCCATGCACACAGCCAGTTAAAAACGTTGGGAGCGTTTCGCTGTTTCATGTGTCATCTTTTCGACACCCAAACCTAACCCTTACCCTAACCTCCGTGGGGTGAGACGCTAACCCTCCCGACGCTCCTTTGTCGAAATGATGGTCGTTCGAAAGAGCGAGATTTTCCCAAAAACTTTTAGTCCTCCTTGGTCCTCCAGTGAGTTTGATGACAAACCACGATGTCCCCTTTCTACAGACGTTCTAATAACAAAACGTGGGTGTGGCCAAGGGTCATCCAGTTAATCGATGGCTTCCAGGAAAGTCGATGAAACATGGCACCCTTCAGAGACATTAAAATGCAGAGTGAGCATTCAATTTAAACCTGTCAACAATACTAGGTAGTGTGTACAATTCTATCCACTATTGGTGGGCATTAGCTACTGTACAGCTGGATAACTCACTATGTGCATTAAGTGGTTCTTTAATGTTATCAATCAGTACAATACATTCTCTAAATATGCTTCGATGCGGTTATTCACTGCAGCACAATTGGAATGACAAGAAAAACAATCCTAGCATTTTCACGGCACTCTGAATCCTGATGATACACATAAGCTCGGAGTACAAATTGTAAATACCGGTATTACTTGTACATTTCCTTTACATCAATATTGTGTCTGTGTTCACCCTTTTTATGTCAGTGGCTTGCTGCTTAATACTTATCATGCTGCCAAACAAAGCTCTCTCTCCAACAACAACATCAACAACATGTAGAGGCCCTGGCCAAATATTAGTGGCCGCTCACCCGACTGTGCACAGTTGGGTGAGCGGCCACTAATATTTGGCCAGGGCCTCTACAAGACCTCTATCTATTTGCGTTACCTGCGGGAACAACTACACACACTGTAGGGCTCCAACGATAAAAGTGCTTTTATCGCACCCCCAAAAATTCTGTGACTTTTCAAGCTACTGTATATGCTCTTCATCAGAATAAACTGAACAAAGAGTGACACCTATCTTATACAATCAACAAGATCACATAGAATGCATTGCAGCTGTAACAGACAACAAGCTTACCGATCAGGTTCATTATGGTCCATGACATCAAAAACACAGATACAGTTGAGAGATAACAATATGGAGACACCACAAGATGTCACTGCTCAGGTATGATTTTAGATTGTATTACAGGGGACCACAACTGACCTGAACGGTTATATAAAAAGGCCTTTAGGTAACATTGTGTTGAGAGCATGTATTCAAATTTAATTTCAAAACAATTCATATTTCAGGAGAAGAGTGTTAATTTTAATGTCACCACCTCTCTGTGGGAGCTGATTTCCTCAAGGTTGCACTCACTGGTAAACCTGGTAAACGTGTTATGCAAATAGCCATTTAGATAGGTTATATGTATGGCGCATCGTCACTCAATCCAATCCAATCCAATTTATTTGTATAGCACGTTTTACAAACACAGGGTTTCCAAAGTGCTTAGTCACTCAAATCTATGGGGACGCATTCTAGCATGCAAAGCGCAAGCACTGTTCCGTGCCGTCCTTGCGCGTGCATGTGGGAAATATATTGGCCACACGGCGTCCGGTCAAGTCCGGCCTTGAATGCACTACTGTTCCTCATGGAGTTAAGTGCTCTAAAGTGCAAAGCAACAGGACTCTTTCGGTTGTAAATTCTTCCATGTTTTGTGATTCTAGTTCTGAGAGCTCAAGATGTTTTGCCAATATATGCAAGCCCACAAGGGCATTTAAGCATATAGATTAGATGACGTTGGTGGTCTTACGGTACATGAAATGATACCTCTGATATTTGATGCTCTTCCCATATAATTTCTTGGTTTTACGAAATTACACCATTGACAGTTGTTACATGTAATTGCCTGGTTCCAGAGGACTCAACGGAATGTGCAGTGGGTGGGAGGTCAGGTACCCAATCAGTCCTCACCAACATGTTTCTCAGGTTCAGGGGTCTCTTGAAGACCACCTGTGATGGTTGGGAGTGGGAAGAATTGGTTTAAATAGTGGTAGCCAGGGAGGCAAAGAAGGAAGAAGGGAAAGTGATTTTTAAGATGCCATCAAACCAGTGTGTAGATTTACCACAAATCATTTAGAGATGCTTCACTGGGATTTTAGGAAAGATATATTTGAATGTGTGAGCTTGAGTTGGCGAGCAGGTGTGTTTGTGCCTGTACCTTGTTTTTACATCATGAATATGCCTCATCACACTACTAGAGGATATTTAACTTGTGCGAGGAGCAGAAACATGGACCCTTTATTCTGCAAGCTCTTGACAGCAATCATCAGAGCACTTGAAAACAATCTGCACATCAAATCGCTTCGAGACGAAGGTTGACATGCATAATATGGAAGGACATTTTCACGTCCCTTTTCTGCAGCCTTCGACTCAACGTTGACATTAACAGGAACAAAATTAGCCCCCAAACGATTCAGCTTGCCATGCTACTTTCCTTATGCGGCTCTGGGGTTTAAGTAGAGGCAAAAAGGGAGAGCTAGCACAGTCAGCTGCTCCGAGTAGGAGCCTGAGTGCTGGCATGTCGTTGACGCTACAGTACATACAGTAGCCTTCGTGTGAACCTTCTCTGCAGCTGAGTGGAAGTGGCACCTTTTGTAACTGTGCCACCCTGCTCACTAGGAACTTTGATTTCTGTCCTGTCTTGCCCTACAGTACCTTTCTAGTACCAGGACTCCAAATTGGAAGTTGGAGAGCGGTTGTGCATATTAGGCGGTGGACGGGTTATGAATTCAAGAGAATTTCACTCCCAGGGCTTTTTTTGGAGGGTGGGGGGCTATTTGTAACGGCCTTCCATTTTATGTTCCTTTCAACAAAATCTTAATCATCTACATGGCACATAACTGACAATAATCAGAGCAAACTGGGAAGCTTTACGGTAGCCAACATCATTTCATCATATTATAGAGTCAACGTGAAGTATTTCTGCTGTTGCACATTATATTGCGGACATATGCCACAGGCAGAGAGCTTGCCTCATAAGACAATTATTGTAAAATATCACCTTGAAGGCTTCACAACTCATCCGTTTCAGACTCATTAATCAGAGTCAGGGTCTTTTTAGGAAAGGAGAATCTCCCCTGGATAAAAGGGATGCCGTTTGTCTCTTTTTTGAGACCATCACGTCGCCTCCTCCTAATACATCAGACATTAGAAATCTACATTAGAAAAAACAACCCCACATTAGAAAAACGGGCACGTTGGACAAGACAGAGAACAAGAAATTATTCACATTTAAATGGTTCCTGTCAGATAAGGGATGAGCTCAGAACACATAAATCACAAAAAAGCAGCGACAGTGCAACCGTTAAATTCAGCTATTCCCTTTTTTTCCGCAGGAAATGTCACAGCAGTCAGCAAATTGGGAGGTACTGTAGATGCAATGGCAGCGAGCGATGAGCTGGGAGCACTCCATATCCTACTCCTAAACGTCTGGCTTGTTGAAAGCATTTTTGCCTAATCTGTCCTTATATAAACATATGGAATGATTTTATCTGCAAGGAGGAAAGCATGGACAGAGAAAGACTGCTACAGAGCCAGGGCATTGCAGCCGCAGACTTATTTTTCTGCCCAGTATTCTTCACACGATGAATTGTCCATGTTTAACAAATACATTAAACAGCCCGAAGGTGTTCTCTGTTGCTCTCAGGCTTTTGATGTCACAATGGATTCACAACACATACTGGACAATACTGGGCCAGCACAGTAAAAAGTAAAAAAAAAATCAAACCTTGGTTCGAAGTGGAGCGGTGAATTTGAGCAGTTCCAGGTCTATGTTTTTGATTCTATGTGTTCTAAATCTATGAATTCTGTCCTAGATCTATAATGCAGTGATGTTGCTAGCTTTTTAATGTGTCATGCTGTTGTGTGTGTGTGTGTGTGTGTGTGTGGGGGGGGGGGGGGTTAGTGTTGGTGCGTGCGCGTGTGTGTGTGTGTGTGTGTGTGTGCGTTTGTGTAGTGAGTGTGGGTGGGGGTGTGTGTGTGTGTCATGCTGTTGTGTGTGTGTGTGGGGGGGGGGGGGGGTGAGTGTTGCTGCGTGAGTGTGGGTGGGGGGGGGGGGGGGGGGGGTGAGTGTTGCTGCGTGCGCGTGTGTGTGTGTGTGTGTGTGTGTGTGTGTGTGTGCGTGCGTGCGTGCGTGCGTGTGTGTGGGGGGGGGGGGGGGGGGTGTGAGTGTTGCTGCATGTGTGTGTGTGTGTGTGTGTGTGTGTGTGTGTATGTGTGCCTGCACAACAGCGCCCCTCCTTTAACTTGTGTGGCCACTCAAGGTATTGCCAGGCTACAGACATAGCCACCCAGAGACATAGCCACCCACGGACATACCTGTCTATTGGGAGCGCTTTCACCGCTCCAAAAAAAATTAAAGAGTGAGAGAGATAAAACTAATGTTTAAATAATCAACCCTTATTCCCAGATTCCTGAATGTAAATATGTTTGCCAAGAATCACACTGTACAGTTTTGATGCAGATCTCCGTTGCCATGCCTGTGACTGTAATGCCAGATTTGGGGGTCCAACACAGGATTTTAGAGAATCCTAGACCATTGATTGCTGCCAATAAGCCTTATTCACGGCCCGCCACACAAATTTCTCAGCATCCCCCGGGTGCTGACATCAATTTAGAAGGGGAAACTATATCAGAAATAGCTGGACTTAAAGCCAACCAATCATTATTTTGAACGGTAAAGTAAATTATAATGCTGTGTGCCTTTTACCATCTTGTGTTCTTGATCATGCTAGCCATATTTTATACTTTACTATTCGGAAATTGCATTACATTTGCGATTTCTGTGTTAACTCTATAGGCTATAGTAAGATTTTCCCCTTCAAAATGTGACTTCAGCACCCGGGGGATGCTGAGTGGGCGGGCCGTGAATAAGGCTAATTGCTCCTTTCCAAAAACAATTCTAATCAATTTGAAACATGTAAATTTAATTCTAAACAATTTGAAGCACGTAGATTTGATTCAAGTCTCTATTTGAGAGCATTTCACTCATAAAAACAAATAAATATTGATCAATATTGATCAATGAGAAATTATAAACATCAATATATAAAAGTAACATTTCTCTTTAATTATACAATGAACAAGTAGACAAGTAGATACACAGACTGAATTATTATTTAACCACTAAGCCCTATTCAAAATGTGTTCACGACGTGTCACAAGTCACGCTTTGAGCTTGTAGATCTGCATTTTTTTTATGTTCACCTATAATGACCAAAAATAGGGACTGGTTGAAAGTGTTAAAAAAGGGGACACGTTGGCAGCATAATTGCTGATACTGATGACGATGTCGTCCCAAAACTCGAATAATGACCGAAATATCATCCAAAAAACAATATATCGGCCAGGCTCTACCGTTAATGCTCCTGTTATTGTTTCCCCTGGCTGAGCAACATTCACCCTCTGGATGACATTGGGAGGTGCTATACTGCTGGCTGAATGTGAGTAATGAAATAAGGCGTTAATTTGAACTCTTCCTAGGTGTTCACCCCAGGTCACCGATCCCCCTGGGGCACCAGCTGTTACACTGCCCTTACCCACAAGCAATCTGAGAGCAGCCGAGAGAGAAACGGAAAGAGGGAGAGAGGGACAGACAGAAAGATGCACATGGAGGGACAGAAACAGAGATAATTGGAGGAAGAGAGAGTAAGATGGGGAGAGGGAAGTGTGTGTGTGTGTGTGTGTGTGTGTGTGTGTGTGTGTGTGTGTGTGTGTGTGTGTGTGTGTGTGTGTGTGTGTGTGTGTGTGTGTGTGTGTGTGTGTGTGTGTGTGTGTGTGAGAGAGAGAGAGGAGAGACAGAACAGGATTTACCTGAATGTACCACCACAGGGGATGTTTATAGAAACATAGTAATGTGCCTCTGACCTTAATGAGAGTGCACTAAATATATTGTGTACATGGGACACCTTAATTATGTATGTGCCGCATGTCGTGTGAGGACTCACTTCATCCCCTGTGTGCACTGTGGGACCCAACCAATCACACAAACGGCCTGCACATTTAGGAAGATGGACAAAGCGGAAGACAGTCACACCTATAGAATAACTACCCCATCATCAATGCAGAAGCACAGCAGACACACCTTAAAGACCCCGCAACAAAGAGAAATAGCCTTTCAAACGTTTACTCTGAAATGCAGCTATGTGAAGCACAGCTCTCCCAGACTGTCAACAGCAATGCCGTAATTACAGGGGGTGAAGCTAAAGTGGTGTAGAACCATTTCTAAATGGAGGTCTGGCTGTTCTATAAGCCCTGCCAGACGTTCCATTTCTCTTCGGCCTACAACTGATGCAAGTAATAATAATCTATTCTAATGTCACGTACAAACTCATTGCACGTACCTCACGTAATAGATTAACCCAGCAGTGTGGGAAAAGGAGGAAAAATTAAGTACGATTAGAATTGATCAGTTAAAAGCCCTTGAGTGATGGGACACACACACACACACACACACACACACACACACACACACACACACACACACACACACACACACACACACACACACACACACACACACACACACACACACACACACACACACACACACACACACACACACACACACACACACACACACACACACACACACACACACACACACACACACACAGAGAGAATTGGTGCAGCTAGGTTTGCAACCCTCAGCAGTGGTGAAAGCTTTTCTTTGATGTTGGAAATGGAGCCTGGAAAGTAATCCTGTAAAATATATTTCTAAATACAGCTGCATCAAAATTTCATTAGCTGGTGACCATGGCCAGCAGGCTCACTTTCACCCACCCGAGTCACTAAATGACATTCAACCTCTGTACATTGATCCACAGTGTGGGACAACACATTGTACCATATCAGGTCTGCCTTTTAGTCTGCTTAATTTTACTTCGCGGTAGGACGAGCTGTATTCACTGTGGCTCCATTCAATGTGCGTTACTCGCTCAAGCGCTTGTGTTTTGACTGGTTCTCATATTCAAATCTCTAACAGCTCTTGACTGCTTCTATGTGGTCAATGGGCATTATTTTAGGTTAGGCAGCATATATATCATAATTTGTTATGTTAAAAATGTACATATTCATACCAGTGTAGGATACCAGCCTTTAATATTTGCACAATTGCTATGCCGACTCGATCATAAAAGGCTCCGTTATCAATATAGAATCTTTCTGTGACTACAAAAGCTGTGATGTTGACATGGCGCCTTTAATTTGAAACCTAATCATTTTGAAGCCAAACATGCAAAAGGCTGTGCACATATTCAAGAGGCAGAACAGCATCAATATTATGGACTATCCATGCACATAAAGTCTGGCACCTACTAATGCTCAGCTGGAGGTCTGCATGTGAGAAACACGGTCAGAGGCCAGGTGATAGATGGTTTATCTCTGGCCACAGATCACCGACAGCCTTCTCTATCTCTACGGAAAATTCACAGCCTGTCTGTTAACAGCCCGCAAAATCAATGGAGCGGTTGAGCCAAAACCTACTGTCTTCAATCGATAAGAGAGAGAGTGAACAATATTTTTTTCATAAGGCTTTCATAATGCTCAGAAACCAACTTAGGCGGTTGTATGGGATATGAAGATATCTCTGATAAATTGGATTGAGTTGCGTAACATTGAATTTCAACACTTGGTGATGAGCTGATGTGGTTGCATTTTTCCCCCTCCAACATAATGGTGAAACTTTCCACACCATTTAGCTTAGTAAAGCAAAGTTTGTTCTCACATAAATAAAACATGTATATGCACTGGTCCATAGGGACCATGACACATTACACTCTTCTTCATATCCCATCCCTCGCCTCCGCTCAGGATCACTAAGGTCCCCCAGAATTAATGTGTCCCTTGACATTTGATATCTCCACTTTCCTGCCTCAGCAGAAAGCTCTTCACTCATCACTTTCCTGCAAAGTTTAACAGTCCTCAGGCTCTATTACTAATGCTGTCACTTCCTATGTCCCCCAAGACCCACAGCCTTGCACTTTTGCTGTATTGAAATGCTGCTGCTGCTGCTGCCGCTGCCTGCAGAGTTTGCCCAAGCAGTGCAGGCCCGGCTCCTTGTCTATCTGGGACCTCGCCAGCAAGGAGGCTGATTATCTCTACATTGTTCATGCAGACTCACGCAGCCCGTCCCCCGCTCCTCACTGTTCCTGGCTCTACTGCTGCTCGGCGCGTTGCAGTCCAACGACACGCTGCAGATGAGTTTTTAAGCAGCATCCCCCACGCCAAAAAACTGTGACTTCAATATTCCAATTACCCCAAAACAGTCCACCTCCATGCCGGGCCTTCTAAAGGAGAGGTGCACTGCTTGTCTCTGTCTGACTTCAATAACAATGTGTGTTTCATGTAATGAGCCCTACCTACATTTTCAAGGTCAGACAAAGACGAGTCACAGTGAGATGTCAGGACAACAGGCTGTTCATCGTGATTGGATCGTCAGACCTTTGCAGGGGGTTAACGCCTCCCAGCATGCACTCTGCTGCTCCCTGGAGACCATTCTCCTCCCCTCCTTCAGCATACATAAGTAATCAAGTGCAGGGCTCCTTGATGTCGATCGACAGCTCAATGGTAATTACTTTTAATGAAGGTCACGATCGGTATGGGGGTTCAGTGTCGAATCTGTTATGTTGTTAAGATTATAATCTCTTTTGTGTCATCCTCAGCTAAACTGCCACCATGAAGGGACATATTGATCATTTTACCACGGGTGAGGGCCGGCAGGACATTGAATGCCATGTCATGCGTGCCACAGAAACATACTGAGGTCAAAAACGCTGTTTAGGTAGTGGTGCAATTGCGAATAATGATGAGGGTTTACTTTCTTTTATGCTGCGATTTGTTTTGGATGAGTCATCCAGTCAGTCTGAGGAAGAAACAATCAGCTGCCAGTGGAAGCCCAGTTTTTGCACCATGTATCATTATAATGGCCTCCCACGCTGTATCTTGAGCACATTTCACAGCCAGACAATAGCTCAGCATTCACCGCTCACAGTTGTGGAAAGACTTGGCCAACAGCCTCATCTGGTCTACCATGCTCCACTAATGAGTCCACCTCATATTATGGTAATTTTCATTACAGCATCCAGTGAAAGCAATTACTGGTCCGGTCATGACAGCTTCACGCAGTCTCTCCAAGATCACACTGTCCCTGGTAGACAGGGAGCTGCTGCTGGCACATGGCGCTTCCTTCCTGCACCTGTCCCATGCCTCTCCAAAAACAGCTTGGGTGGGGCTGACACTTGAGTATACATTTTATAGCACGAGTTGACAACCCAGTATACAGTATGGACAACAGTCAAGAATGGAAACTAAAGCTTCCTGTGGCATACTGAAAACCATGGCAAGCGGCTGGACAGCCCTGGGATGAGTTGCTAAACACAGAGACACCCGGACTGGGGGCCCAGCATCAAACTGAAGTGTTTTCAGGACTCACTGTAGATCATGACAGGTTTGGGTGCACCCAGATGTCTGAATGAGGTTGAAGGATAGCCCAGAGCCACAGCAAAATCCGGGGTACTGATTTTACTCACTGAAATAACAGAAAATTACATGCTAGGATAAATGTTTTACACTTACACTTTAAAATGGAATACTGTATTTAGGGGATGCTAGTCACCTCTGGAGCCTGGTTCAACATGTGGACGATGCAATGTGTCATTGGAGCAGTTTATCTTTTTCAAGAAATGGATATACTGTAGCCATAGGAACCACTGGTTCCCAAGCCACATGGCCCATAGGTCAGGAGCCTATACCCTCAATCCAACCAGCTCAGTAGCCTTGTGGTTAGAGTGTCCACCGGCTCCGCCCAGAGATCGTGAGGTTGGGATTCAATTTCCCCAGCCCATACATGGGCAACTGGCGGCCCGGGGGCCACATGCAGCCCCCACCTTTACTTCATGCGGTCCTCAGGTTAATACCGGAATACTGATATATTATTGATTTCAGCTGTTACAATTCCAAAAAATGACCTACTTTAATTCGTCAGTCTATATATTAGTAGCTTAATGACTAGTATAGTAGTTTTAAAATGTATTTTTTTTATGTCCAATGTATAATTTGTATTTAGGTTCATTAAGTTAACATGAGTATATAACTAAAGGCGTTTGAAATTAAATCAAAATGTTACATTTCAGGATTCCAATAAAAAAATAATAATAATAATAATTCAGGATTCAAATTCAAAAGAAGCAAAAATAGCCGATCTACTGCGATGCGTTTTGAGCTTGTTGATCTTCTATTTTCGCTTCTTTTGTATGAGATACTAGAATGACAAAGTAGGACGTAGCAATATGCATTTGGCCCTCGGGAGTGAAGGTGGAAATATAGTGGCCCTCGCCATCATCAAAGTTGCCCACCCCTGCCCCAGCCGAATCACACATGTCATTTTCTGTTATTTCAGTCTTCAGTAGTAGTAGTAGTATCGCGGGCCGGTGTACTAAATGGAGCGACAGGCACGTACGTACTGTACTGTTGATGCTTTTCAGCGAAAGCCTTCGGATTTATTATCCTCGCCTCTGTTCCAGACTCCATTCCAATAAAAATCTAAAGTTAAGTACTATGTCAAGACATTGGACTGATTAAAGTTTAATGAAAGACTTTTAATTACAGCCTTGTGGCGTATGCAGATGATGCTGGTACTGGGGACTTGGGGGAAGCGTGAGAAAAAACAATATTAAAAACCCACAGATGCTGCCACGGCAGCACAGCAGACTTTGACAGATAAACAAATTCCACAGCAGATTTTTTTCTTTCTTTTTTTGTCTTGTTCAGCAGTTTAGTCGGAGGAGGGGGGAAAATATCGTTGTACCACATTCAGCAAAAAAACGCGAATGGCCTTTTGGAATCTTTGAATTTCAAAATGGCAGCTTATAAACAATGATTATGTGTGTATCCGTATCATACTGTAAGAAGTGCTGACCCAGCTCCCTGAAGATGGAGATCTTGCTTCCTTTAATCATCTTCTCACTCACCTTATGATGATCCCACATGTTACGGCATGGAGACACATGCACATCATCTACACATGGAACATGATAGCATTTCTGGTCCCAGTCCCCCTGAATTATGCCATTATGCATTATGCCCTCCGTGTGTATCACAGGTTTTCAAAGTGGGGGCTGTGCCACCAGAGGCCCAATTGAAGGAAACGGGGAAAGAAATAATATTTTCAATTCAAATTGATTCATTTGCAATCGTAAGCAATCTACCAGCTTGCGATGCGATGCGTTGGGAGCCTGTTGATCTAATATTTTCAGGGTTTTTTGTAAGCCATTTTCATAAGCCATTCCGTGTCCAGAGGCTATGGCTATTTGGGGGTACTTGCTTGGCATGTAAAAGTTCTCATATGGGGGTATGTATTGTACTAGCAGAGGTACTATAATTATTTGAGAACTTTAGTTAATAGATTTTGATTATTTCAAAACATAACATTAACAACTTCACTACAGCCCTATTTAATGTAGCAGCCCAGACATAACTGAAAGAGGACATTCTGCATAATTCTCTCTCCCTCTGTCATATATATAGATATAGATATAGATATATAGAGAGAGAGAGAGATGAAAATGTCATGTCACGATTATTGTGACCAAAGATTATTGTAACCCTGTGATTTACAATATTATGGCGATAATCAAAATGTCAACATCCATTATCCTGGGACGAAAGATTTTCCAAAAAATAGCCGATCGAGCTTGTAGATCGGCTATTTTTTGTTGGAGAGTGAAAAAAAGACTGTACAAAGTTGTACCAACTGCATTCTGTTATTTCCAGGTCCGTTTTACCAATTATATTGGGATTAAATGGTACCAGATATGCAGCTCAGCAAATAAAAGGTCAATTGATCCCAGTGCATGACGGAGGATAATTTCACGATAAATTTAAATCTCCACGATACGATTGGGTCCACCCACCGTCCACCTACCTACACTCTAGGCAATTTTAATATAGGATACTTTATGTGCCATGTTTTAATAAACACTTGTAACAATGATGCTTTTAACAAGCCTAGTACAACCTACATAATAAAGTGACTTTACATAATACAACAGAACTCAACAGCATTTTTCCATTGACATGCTGTGTTTTGTGTTTTTGAGTGCATTTAGAGTAGACCTGGAACAACAACTAAAAAATAAACATTCCACACATATGAAAGATGCAGGAACACTGAGTAACTTTAAAACATAAAAGTACTTTCCTATTTCTACTTGCAGAGGTAGAGCACCAATACACTGATGCATAAACATTGAGTGGGACTTTGATAAACCATACATAAATCCAAGTGCAAGTACATATAAACAGGGTCCCTATTTTATTGGTTCCATGAAGTTAGAAGTGTACAAAAAAATCGAAATAACCAATCACCTACAGGAGGCACACACACATCCGTGATGTGAAATAACAAGTCACCTTTGCACACAACTTTGTCCTTTCGAAGTCATCTGTGAACACAGCTGTCTAGAAATGCCAACTGTTATCAAAGGAAATAATTTCAAAATGCCCTGAGATTTATGACATTATATTTCTTTTCTTTTTTTCCCATGGGTGGACAAAATAGATCAATCATTTCAAAATGCCCCGAGATGCCCCCAAAAAATAGATTAAAAGTGACACTGTCCTGACCTTTTGGTGCTGAACATCTTGGCAGAATCTTCTTTCTCCTGCTCAGGCTTTGGGAGGTCCAGGTACAAGGCTGAGCTTTTCAGACCTGCTGTGTGCACACGCACACGCACACACACACACACACACACACACACACACACACACACACACACACACACACACACACAAAAGTGGACAGGAGACAGAGGGACATAATGAGATTTTCAGCATCACAGAATCAAGTTGCCCTCAAGTAGTCAGGAAGGCACAGACATGCAGACCTAAACGCCCTCTATTATGTGACCTCTGACCGTGCAATTCAAATGGATGGGGAATGAGACAAGCAACAGCGCATGACACAGTCAACATGTTGATTGTGTTCCATTATAGACAGCTGGGGACAGCTGTCACTTTCGATACTGATATCGAAATCAAACAAAAAAATATATATATCAAAACTGATATTTAGGGGGCGCCCGCTGGCCTACTGGTCTAGGCGCATACCACATACTGTAGGCATTGCTGCCTGACGGCGTCGCCGGTTCGATTCCCGATCCGGACGACCTTTGCCGCATGTCTCTCCCCATCTCTCCCCCCATTTCATGTCGGTCTGCTTTCCTATCCAATAAAGGCATAAAAAAAGCTATTTAAAAAACAACAAAAAAATGATATTTAGAATCAATAACGACTTAATCTAGCTCATGTAGATTAATCGAATAATCGAGGGTATAACAATGAGTCGGCACTTTGTTGTACAACTTACAGGGAAATATTATGTATTGTCCCTTTTTGAAATAATCGTTAAACGTAATTGTGTCACAAATATTTGTTGTATTGATTTGTTGTATTGATTTGAATATCATATCACCCAGCCCTATTACAGACAGTGCTGGAAAAACAGCAATACGGTTATTTTCTCAGCTTAAATATGCAAGGGCCTAATGAGCAGCGGCACACTTTTAACATGCTGCGGAATTAATCATATGATAAGCACTGTAGCTCTACTGGACTAGTGAGGAACTCAAGCAATTAGACAGCAATTAAAGAAAGGATGACTATATCTGCTGATGTAGGCAAACTTCCTATGCAGGCCATTAGGTAGCAAACCCCTACGAATGGTTAAATTCCACGATTTGGATTTGTCTGCGGTTAAATTCCACGATTTGGATTTGTCTCGGTCTCTGTGTGCGATTCCTCCCCTCCCCCCCTCAGTGTATAATGGCTGGGAGTTAGCCTCTGCTCTTTCATGTAAAGGTTATCAACAGGGACTGTGGACAACGAGTCAGAGGAAAAGATAGGGTTCAATAATTAATGCAGAGGTCCATGCTTGCAGACCTCACTTCTCAGCTTCTCCCCATCTGTAATGAGATGAGTGGAGGGCCAGAGGGAGAAGAAAAGGAGAAGGGGTGATTAAAACAGCCGGCTCAGCCCTATCTACCCACCCCCATCCCATCAGCTATACGTGCTCACGTGTGCGTCACACACACACACACACACACGCACGCACGCACACACCTTCTCATTTGTAACACCTGCAGGATGATATTTCTTCCTGCTGCACATCACCAACAGCGACCACAGGACAGCTGAATAAGCATCCCATGTGTAAAGGCAAAGTAGTGAGACACCGGTAACATCTGATGATTCATTCAGGTGACATGGAATCCATTTGGGGATAAAAAAGGGAGCTCACTTCCACGAGTCATCTAAAGCAGAGAGGCGCCCATTGCCCTGTCTGGGTGGTTTCCGTGAATTTCTTACCAATATGGTTTCTGACTAGAGTGCGACATGGTACACAGAGCCTACAAAAAGTCTCCTAAGTGGGCGGCGCCTGTTGCTGGGACAGAGAAATAAAGTTGATTTTCTCCTTATTTGTGTCGCTGAAAAGAGCCATTTTAGTATGACATTGTTGGGAATATTATGTGACTTATAATGATGGGGTCCAATATTTAGTTCAGTGACCATGAGCTAAAGAATGGTTTAGAAAGCCGTGTTCATGTTCACTCTCCCATTGGAAATGAATAGACTCCAACCTGCTTCCGCCTCCTAAAAAGGTATTCACCTACGTCACGCTGATACGGGAAGTAAACCGGGATTTGCTGTCTCTTGCCATTTCTTGAGCCTATTGCTTCTGCAGCCAGCAGGGGGGGAATCATGGGTGAAATAGTGACATCTGCTGGGCCATTAATGGGAACGGGAGAGATCCAGGAAATGGGCTTCAAATCAGGGGTGTTGTTGGCTGGATTATTCAGAAAGATCCCATGATTGGCCGCTAGTTGCACTGTTTTCCCCCCGCGAGGTACCAAAAAGATTTTTCTGCACTGGACCCCATTCACTTTCCTCTTTGATTTTCTAACATCGTCATAAATACTTTATGGTTCCTGTCGCTAGTGAAAAACTGCCTTTCAATTACCATGATATGCGTTTTGTGCAAATATGGTCCCATTTGTTAAAATGATAAAGTTGCGGGGGGCGTGGCCAACAAAACTGATACCAGCCGGCTGTGTTCTTCTTCGTGTGCTGTATTTCGGGAGGCTCCGACCACATTCTCCCATGTATCCCTGCGGTTGCACGTGACCGTTGGCAGCCAATAGCATTCCTTATGATTCCCGGGGTACCATTCAAACAATGATGGCAACACCCATACAAGGGACAAAAAAAGCGTAATTTTCGCCGCATAGAAACCAAAGGCTTCGCACCGTCCATATTTCTTTTACAGTCTATGCTTCAAATCCAGCACCGATCGCTGGTGCCAGCACCGATCGCTGGCGCCTGGCTGAAACCTTTCCCTTATTTGGAGTGAGAAGTCTTCATGTGGCTGGCTGGCCACATGAAGTCCGAGATCCATATTGAAGCCATGCCCCGTTCCTGTGTGGATACCGAGATCCACATGCCATAAACACAGCGATCAAGGACAATGTGACAAAGCACAGCACCAATTAGACTTTACGCCAGTCAAGTTTCAGCACAACTTCTGCAGTGTTTCAGAGACACAGAAGTAGGTTTGCTGCAATGTGGAGCATTTCTCACCAATTAATAAATTCATTGTCAACAACGGTAACACCAATAACAGTGGATGCGCAACGCATGCGCATAGCCTACTTTAATTACTTTCATTAATCCATTGTGTGCTGTCGATCTATGTGGATGTCTGCTCGTCTGCTTCAAAGAACTTCATTATGATTAACATTGTCAACCAGGAGGTGTCCTATTCGACATGCCTGGCACTGAGCCAGACAGAAACAGAAATAAATAGCAAGATTACTTGAGAGTAATCTTGCAGGAGTGCAAACAAACAACTGTCACAAACAACTGTCAAATAAACTTTAGAGCCTACTTTACTCTCTCTACTTTCTTAACATGGCAAGAGAGATATGACATTGCTGCTCACACAACGCTGTGAGTGTTGTGAGCAACTCCACTGTAGATGCAAACAGACAGAGAGGCAGAACAGTCACTTTCACTTCATAATTGTTCTGCCTGTCACGCTTTAAACAAGAACATGGGTGATGATGGGTGCCACATAAAAATTTACTTTTATAAAAGTGTGTGTAGATAGATAGGCCTATAGATGATAGATAGATGATAGATAGATAGATGACAGATGATAGATGATAGATATAATCAGTGTGTGCCTGCACACTGTGTAAACACTGATAATACTCTGCAACCCGTGTGTGCAGCAACTGTACACAGAAGATTGCTCCGTTTGATGGATGCTATGTAAGATTAGCCCACAAATAGGTAAAAAAATAAAAATGAAATAAAATACTGTAATACGATTAGATGATGATGATTGTGAGCGCCCCCCTTTAAACCATAACATTGTGTAAGGTATGAACATGTGTCCTAGATAAATTGGTTGGATTACGGAAAGAAGGACAACATCCAACGCGGTTCAGGTTAAAAGGCCACAGCTGTCAGATTAGATTGTGATGCCACATGTTGTCTGGACTGTCATGACTGCATGGCTACAGCTTGACTTTAACTCTTTTGCATTTTTCATTCGTTTTTAACTTTTTCAGTTTAGTTTTGACTCGTTAATAATATGGGTTAATCAGTGTTGAGATTCAATATGGTCAGAAGAATAGAACACGTTGTGAGCTTGTCAAGCTATTTCTCAAAGTTTTCTATATTTTTTAGTTTTTTAGTTTTAAGACTAAAACTAAGTAAATTTCCTCTGATTTTAGTTAGCATTGGTTAGTTTTGTATACACAAAACAGTTCCAGTTAAGTTTTTTGTAAGTCTAGTTTTTGTTTTATTTGTACAACTAAAATGTTTTCCCAATTGTAGTTTTCTTTATTTCATTTTAGTTAACATATAACCCTGGTGGAGAACACCAGGGTTTGTGAAAGAGGGAGACAAACTGCGCCATAAAAATTCCTGCAGGTAAAATGCACATAGACAAATCCAGTTATAAAATATTTCATTTCGTGAACTGGCTCTTTAATCTGAGAATACAGATTCAGTGCCCCGGGAGAAGACAGACAGAGACAATTTCAAAGAGTCACAGGGCTTTAAAATGATTATAGAGAGTGCTTTACCGAACCCAGCACTAGCAGAGAAAAATAAAAATAAACCCTCAAGCTTTCAAGGAACCTCAGCAAACAGAATAGTTTCAACATTATTTCAGATTAAGCTCATATGGGTACTACAACTTCCCCTGCCAGCGGGCACAATCACAAACCAATAAGTTCCTTCTTTGAGGAATAGATGGTAAATGAAAAGTGCAACGTGAAACCAGTGACGGACAGGAAGTCAGGGATGATGAAGGATGATGTAGAACATTGGTCTTCAAACTGGTCAGCCATGAGGATATTGCAAGTCGGCTCCAAAAACACTATGATATATTGACAACATAACATTAAAGGATGATATACAGAGTAGGGGGAAAAAATCATGCTATTTTATCATGAACATTAGTGAGGAGCAATTATATGAATAGAAGTTGAAAATTGGTTTAGTCGTACTTTAATATAAATCTTTAAATGATGTAAAAAAAATCCTGTATTTTTTTACTACAAAAAGCTAAATACAACATTCCATTGATCCAAGCTGGAATACAATTGATTGATTGATTGATTATTATATTCTCTGAAAAAATACACAGCCCAACCATCTGTCCACTTACAACAAAGTGAATACAGACTAATCGATTTAGTCGATTATAAAAATAAATCTAGATATAAAAAACGTAAACATTATTTTGCCCAATCCGGGAACAGTGTCTCCTACACGTCAGGAAATACAAAACATTATGTGAAGTGAGGTGAACTCATGTCATGCATCCTTCTTGATTATCAGCCTCTTCACAAAACTACCCTCAAAGCTGGGTGCCAGTATCCCCATTTAACTTCCCTTGACATGAACGGACATGTGATTTTATCTGTGGTAAAAGAACCTTGTTTGAGGGTGTTTGTCCTGCCGAGCTTCATTAAGCCAGCCTTGTGTTTCTGCTTAATTGTCTCTGGGCGGGTAGAGTGTCCTGACAAACACTATCAGCATCCAAGCATGTAATGGATTGAGGCGAATGGTTCAGACAGACAGAGGGACAGCAGGTATTAGCGGTTCTAGCCCACACTTCTGCTCCAAGCTTCCGACCGTAACACAACAATGACACGGGGGGGCTGTGGGTTCAGTCTCCTACACTCAGGCCTTGTTTTGAGTTCATGGCTGACAGGGCCACTCGACACGACAAGGGACAAACTGTGCCTGGGACCAATGCATTGCTTCTGCTACCAGACAGCGCTCAGCGGCAGTGTCACCATTCACAAAATAAGCCAACAAACATGGTCAAACAATAAGATTACTGTATACATTGAATGTTTTTGTTTTAAAATGTTATATTTCATTTCGAGAGTTGAAGATGACAGGGGGTGGTTCTGGGAGTTGGTCCAAAATGTAGACTTTGTGTAAGAGGATTATTGATCAGGGGTGGGACAAGTGTAAATAGAGTATTGATCAGGGGGCGGGGCTACTGAGTACACCATTACGTTTCAATTGGAAATGAAGCAGACTCAGGCATTACACAATGTATGACAACAATCAGTACATCTTAGCATTAAATACCATAGAATTTAATTTAATTTTACCAAAGAAAAAATAAAAGTTTAAAAGGCATCACACAAGTATTGGCTATTCTGAATATACTGTAGATTTACCATTAGACCCAAAAGTGTATTTTATTAGAGCGTATGCGCATGACATCATCATCATCATGGTGTCAGACCGCCATTCCGAAACACCTCCATTCCGAAACAGGGTTAGGGTTAGGGTTAGGGGTAGGGTTAGTTAGGGTTAGGGTTAGGGTTAGGGTACAGCCCATACATCCAAACAGAAAAGTCCTACCTGAATGCATTAAACGAGGTTAAACAAGGTTAAACTCACTTTGCCACTCGATTTGCCATTCACTTTATGCATGCGCATACCCTCTCTTGGAGTGGTTTCCGGAGGGGTTGGCTAATAAACAAGTGGTTTACATTTTGCATATTCTCTTGCTGATAGCAAGAAACATTATCATCCCATCATGGTTGCGACCACTACCACCTACAATCAATCAATGGCATGATGAGAGGTTGTTGAAAAGTGTATACTATGGAAAAGATTACTGCTAAGCTCCAGATAAAATATGATGCGTTTAAAAAGAAAATTGGGCCCCGGTAATAAGTTATCTTACCAATTCCCTATATGAGAGTGTAAATGTATGAGCCATGTTAATGTTGTGATATACTATTGTGTATTTTGATGTCTAGTACATGTCCTGTGTTTTTTTAAATCTTGGAATTATTTTATTTAATATATCTGCTGAAATGTGTTTATTGCTTTTGTTTTTTTCTTTTTAAATTTTGGTTTTCTTGGATTTGATTTTGGTTTATTTATTTATTTATTTGTTTATTTGCTTTATATTTATTTATTTAAGAGATGTATTTAAGATTTCACTGATGCAGAAAGGCAAATAAAGACCTTGGTTTAAAAAAAAAAAGAAAAAAAAAAAAAGGCATCACACATGTCAGCTTCCCAGCTCACATCCATAAAGGAAAAAGAAAAAACACAGCTGAAACGCGTGAAATACAACGCATTGGGGTCAACATTGGTAAATCTTGACCAGGTGCCAACCATTAGTATAAAGTGCAGTGTGTTGACCACAGACATAAAAAGGTAGACGCCTCTTCCGGCTCTCTGGTACCCGTCTCGCCTTGGTGGGCATTTTTGATTGACAGGCTTGGAATTCTTCTGTGTGCGGACAGACACGGAAGGTCGGTAGGCAAATCAGAGGCAGGTTTGAATGGAAAAGTCCCGGAAAAGACGCGTTGTGATTGGCCAGTAGTGTTTTTGAGTGGCAGCCTGCCCTCGACACTTCCTCTTTTGTGCTCACCAAGTTGGACGGGTCGCTCCAATCAACTGCAGCGGGTGGACGAGGCATCTAGCTTTTTATATCTGTGGTGTTGACCTCAGTTGGCAGCCATTTGCTTGTATATATTTCTTTCTGTTAGGCAAAACTCCAACGTAAGTCACACAAACTACACACCCCGGAAACAACAACCCACAAGACATCATGGGAAACGTTAAAAAGGACACGTTTGACGCATTGGCTTGCGTTTCAGGAGTTGGCAGAAGCCATGTGTGTGATTCCAGCCTCAAAAGTCACACCCAAAACATTCCACCTGTTTAAAGCTGCAGTGGCATTTCAATCAGGGCCTGGACTGCTGCTGCAGTGATATGACTCATCTGATTCTCCCCTCTCCTCCCTCGTCCCCATCTCACCTCCCACTTCTGTCCGACTCCTCTCCCTTCCTCACCTCCTTCTTCCCTCCCTGCTTCACCTCCCACTCCTGTCCCCTCTCTCCGCTTCACCTTCCTCATCCTTCCTCTCCACTATACTAGCCTCATCTCTCTGCTCCCGTCCACCCCTCCCTCGTTCTTCCATCCTCCTTACCTCTCCCATCTCCTCAACTACCCCTCCTCCTCCTCCCCTCCTGTCCTAAAATCCCCCTCCCTTCCTTCCAGTCCTAACCTCCTCCTCACCCCCATCTTGTCCCTCCCTGCCTCGCATCCCTCTCCTGTCCTCAGACTCCTCACCTCCCTCTCTTGTCCTCACTCCTCACCTCCCTCCCTTGTCCTCACTCCTCACCTCCCCCTCTCTTGTCCTCAGACTCCTCACCTCCCTCTCTTGTCCTCACTCCTCACCTCCCTCTCTTGTCCTCACTCCTCACCTCCCTCTCTTGTCCTCACTCCTCACCTCCCTCTCTTGTCCTCACTCCTCACCTCCCCCTCTCTTGTCCTCAGACTCCTCACCTCCCTCTCCTGTCCTCAGACTCCTCACCTCCCTCTCTTGTCCTCACTCCTCACCTCCCTCTCTTGTCCTCACTCCTCACCTCCCTCTCTTGTCCTCACTCCTCACCTCCCTCTCTTGTCCTCACTCCTCACCTCCCTCTCTTGTCCTCACTCCTCACCTCCCTCTCTTGTCCTCACTCCTCACCTCCCTCTCTTGTCCTCACTCCTCACCTCCCTCTCTTGTCCCCACTCCTCACCTCCCTACCTCTGATGTCCTCTCCCTGCCTCGCATCCCTCTCCTGTCTTCAGACTCCTCACCTCCCTCTCTTGTCCTCACTCCTCACCTCCCTCTCTTGTCCTCACTCCTCACCTCCCTCTCTTGTCCTCACTCCTCACCTCCCTCTCTTGTCCTCACTCCTCACCTCCCTCTCTTGTCCTCACTCCTCACCTCCCTCTCTCTGATGTCCTCTCCCTGACTCGCATCCCTCTCCTGTCCTCTCTACATTCCCCTCCACTCTTCACCTCGGTTTGTCCCACTGTATGCCACATATCCATTGTTCACGTCGCTCCCGTCATTCCTTTCTCCCCAATTCATTCCCCAGGCTGCATCAGACTAGCGGTGTGCACACAGCCTGATTACAGCCTTGTTTCCTCAACTAATAGGGGTCACATTAGCCTGGCAGGAAACACAATGCCATTATGGAAATGTTCAGTCAATTACTGGGCAGCGGGTAAACACCCTCTCTGTCATTTTTGACTCCCATATTTGCGTTCCCGTAACGGTGGTGATGCATGGTTGTCGTTATCTTCTCAGGGGCATCTTATCTGCCTCTTCCCTGTGGACCTCTGCAATATGCCTGAGGTTCACTGTGTCATTGTTGCAGCTCTGGATGAAAGCTTCTGGCTGCCAAATGAGGAATCTAAATGTAAATGACGCCAGTGTCTTATCACCATGAAGGGGATAACATTCATCATGTGTGATGATTTCAGTGTCCAGATATCTCACTACCTGAATGGTCCGATTATGAAATCACATTCACACAGAACTAATATCTACATTTTCATGGATGGGTGATTTGTTAGCCTACTATTTTTGTTATTTACAATTATAAGGCATTTAGCAACCAGAGTGACTTACAAGTTGCAAGTTCAAACTAGAAAGATGCAATTGGAAATTGAAAGTGTGGTTGCCGTGACGCGAATTTCACAAATGAATTTCGTCTTACCATTTGAATTTTCCCCATTCAAGTCAATGGGGAAAATGTATTCACTAATAAATTAATGGCCATATATGGAGATCTCTGTGTCAGTCCTTGTCCCTTTTATGCCCATGTATGGGGATCCCTGATGTCATAAATATTAAGACCATATATCGACATACTGTGTCAGTCTCATGTGGTCTATGATGTCAGACATCTATGATGTCAGACATCTCCATATTTGGGAAAGGTCCATGAAGAAAATTAATTCACGAATAAATGTATATAAATTAAACTATCCACAAGTCCCATCGTGCATTGCACAGCAGGTGGGCGGCAGTTCCGGCGTCAGCAGCCGAGCCGATCTACAAGCTCACAACGGTCGCATCTGCGACGTGAGCTTGTATGTCAGCTGTTCTCAGCTGTTTTCTACACGCTTACCGAATGTGTCCCACACATAATTCTACAGTAAATTCCCGCGGAAACAGATGGATATATAACATATCTCTTAGCAAAATAGCAGTATAGCACGCATGCGTGTCCCGATGAAGCTGGTCGATGGCCCAAGTGCATGCCACCAAAACTCCCCTGCAGGGGCAACCAGACTAACATGAGCCCTAGCATGAGCCCTAGTCAACAAACAATAAGGTTAACAGTCACATAGGGCTGGGTGCAATAACCGTAATACCACGCCGCTGTGTCAAGTTCATAACCCTGATAATTTTTTTAATTTACATTCATTTATTTACCGTAATTGCTGGACTATTAAGCCGCACCAGCTAAATTTAGAACGAAAAACGAATGTGTACATATACAGGCCGCACTTGACTATAAGCCGCAGGTGTCCTTCCTGCTTCCTGCTAGAGCGACCCTTGTGGCCGTTAGCTGTAAAGATCTATAGATTAGCCACATCATTGTATAGGCCGCAGGGTTCAAAACATGGGAAAAAAAGTTGCGGCTTAGTCCGGCAATTACGGTATATATTTTTTTCATTCAAAACAACGTTTGGGAGATACCGCGATACCGTACATAAACAGTGACTTATTACCGCAATATCAAAAAATCCATACCACCCCAGCCCTACATTAGCCTTGTAAGCGCCGCCCTCTTCCGGAAAGCACGGAAGTTGGTAGTTTACTAGGCTAGCCCCAGTCGCATAAGTAGAGGGTAAAGAAGAGAACAATGTAGTGCCCTAAAGAAACTAGGACACCAGGTAAACATCAAACCTCGGATTTGTCTAAAAACAAATGCCATGATCTAAAAAACCTAGCATTTGTCTAAACAAGATGCCATCTAAAAATAGTCAACATTTGTTGTGAAGCACAAAACAAATCAACATTAAGAAAATATGTGGAAAAACTAACCAACATATCGTCGTTGTTGGGCAGAAACCTTGTATCTCCAAGTTTCAAATTTGTACGTTTTTCCATAAAGTAAAGCCCTGCTTCATCAAACAAGACTATTGCACACAACTAATGAAAATAGCCAATCTACAAGCACACAACGCCTCGCACCACCTATTTTCACTAGTTTAGATCATTTTTAAAACGATAAATACAAAACGAATGGTTTTGGACATACACGTTTTCCACCCGACAACGACGATATCTGCTTAGAAAAAATAACTAATAACAGGCATTGACACGAAGGCTTGCCCACCTGCCCTCAGCAGGTAAATAAAACTTTCGTGCAGGTGCTAACTTGCTTTCAGGTTGCCCGACCGGGCAAGTGCTCATTTGAGAGGAGATGCAACCGTCTATAAACACAACACCAGATATCTGTCTAAACACCTGAACGTGGCCAGAGCAGAGCGCTCTGTCTGGTCTGGTCTGTGAAATATTAAATAGGAGCACTGTTTACCTATAATATAATGTGCTGTTTTTACTCTTGCTACAAAAAATATAAATTAACAAGTGTGAAACCATAGACATATTCAATCATAGCTATGTAGGTATTTGGGATTTGGAAATAAGTATTAAATTGAGCGGTAATTAAACTCTTACCTATCATTTTATAATGGACAATTTACAGACGATTTTCGGGCAAGTGGACAGGACCTTTGGGCAAGTAGAACATTACTTGCACTTGCCCGAAACCTTAGTGTCAACCCCTGTACTAACATCTAATAGAGAAAAAAAAGGTGACAAGAAAGAGTGTCTGAGTGCGCGGGGAGTGTTGTGGGGTTCATGTGGGACTAATATCTAGATTTTTGCAAGCTCTTGAAGAGGACCAGTGGATGCTCATTGAAGCCTCCATGTTGAGTCATAACAGCTACACTGCATATAAAAAGGGCTGGGCTGTGGGAAACATTAGAACAATCTATGCAGGGACTGTCATCACATCGAGGTTTAAAAATGGGAGACTGTAAATGTCGCTTAAATTACCACGATCGATAAAAAAATAATATAAAACCACAGGCTGAGTTCATTTAATAGCTTATAAACTATTTGAACCCAGTCCAATAATGAGTGAGGAAATACAATGTAACAAAAAGTGCACTTGTAATGCGAGCCCTAATAAAACTGCTGGTTTGAGAACTCTTATAAAACGTCTTAACTGTAGGATGCATTGGGCTTAAAGTACAGTATTGCCAACAACATGCCCCTAAGTTGTTCTTTTAGTAGTGTTAAAGGACAACTTTAGTTTTTTACAACAAGGGTTCATATTTTAGATTCTAATTAAAGAATATAAAAGATGAGTGTTAAAATTATTTCATTTACTTCTTTCTATTGTTTTAGAGATTCTTATTTCAGTGGCTAAATATGTCATTTTACACAGAATAAGCCCATTCCCAAGATACAACGTAACCTTTCATGGTTGGATGTGACTTATGGGGGCTAGAAGTGTTACTGTAAATAGCAATAAATAAACTGCCTGCTTATTGTGTCTAAAAATACATATTTAGCCACTTGTACTTACCTACATTTTAGCACGGTAAACGCGATAAAACAATAGAACGAAGCAAATGAAAACATTTTAACACTCCCTAATTACAATCTAAAATATGAACCCTTGTTGTAAAAAAACAAAGTTGTCCTTTAAAATGAATTGTTCATTTGTTTGACACGGGTGAATGTTAACCTGGTGAAATGCTAACCTGATGAGGCTGGTGAATGCTAACCTGCTAAATGTTAACCACTATGCCTAAACCTAACCCAAACAGTAACCTCAGTAAAACTATGCCTAAACCTACCCTAACCCTTAGTCGAAATAATGAAACGTAGAAATAGCAAGATTTCTTCCCCGGTTGTACGAATTCAGAAGATATATAAAATGTATAAATAATTTGCATTAGGGTTATATATGTTGGTTAAATCATGCCAATCATTATCAAAACAATTTGGCTCTATTGGGCAAAGCAAATAAATAATTATCTAAGTTTGAAACAGAGCTGGCTGTTGAGCCAAAATAACTTTGTTTCTTCCTGGGTCTATCTATTTCTGTCTCTTAATGTTCCGGAGGTTGGTGTGACTGAGCACAGAGGCTTCAGATGGGCTTCTGATAGGCTTCCCTATCAGACTCACCTCACCGCTACTCACCAGTTAAGAGTAGGGTGGCTCAGAGTAGATGACAGAGTACAGCAACTTGCAATGGGCCTGGTGTACAAGATACACCACACCACTATGATACCCAAGTACCTGTCAAAATACTTTATAAACGTTAAGGATGTCCATAATTACAACACCAGAGGCAGTGCCACAGATCACGTTCAACCCAGAGTCAACTCAAAGAAAGGGTCGAACTCGTTCTTCTGCTACACCACAAAAATGTGGAATGCCTTACCGAAGGCCATAAAGGAGTGTGGATCACTAGCATCCTTTAAAAATGCCCTGAAAAACCACTTACAGGCAGCAGCCGTTCGCAACTGGTAAAAAACCTAGCCCAACCCTACCCTCCCTGCCCCTTCCTTGTATATACTGTACATACTGATTGTTTAGACTTACTGTTACCTGCCCCTTCCTTGTATATATTGTATATACTGTACTTACTGATTGTATAGACCTACTGTTTTCTTTTTTTCTTTACATATCTACTGCATAGTACTGTGTTCTATTTGTCTGTCATTCAATGTTATATGAGATACTTTAATGGTTTCCTGTTGAAATAAGCTTAGTCTTTTCATGGATCTCCTTTTAGTAGACCTTGTACCAGTGAACTGTACCGTCATGAATCTGTACATTTTCCTATGCAAACTTCTAATAAAGCCTTCAATCAATCAATCAATCAAAAACTCAGATGAAGATGATGATGGCAAATGGGAAAACCTGAGCTTTCCAACAGCACAGTAAAAATCCAGGGTCTTAAATTAACTCTGGTGGTATCTCAGTTCAATTAACACTCAGTATTTTACTGTGAGAGTATCTCTTGGCAAGGTACCACAGTTAGGACGCTGTCAGTTTGAGTTTAAACAAATTAACTCAGGAGAGTTAAGCCTGATTTATCCTTAGTTGCACACCAGCGGTGCACAGAAAACAAGATCTACAGGCTCACAACGTGTTGCACTGTGACGCGTTGTGGGCTTGTATATCTGCTATTTTCTGTGCACGTCATGACAAGATGTGCAACCACGTATAAATCAGGCTTCAGGGACTGCTGAGTCATATCACTGAATGATATTTGGCTGACAGAGACAAATGCATGTACTGGAGTGTCAGTCAAATATGCTTTGTCCAGTTAATTCATGCTTAGTTTTTCCATGCCGTGTCCAAGAGAGAAACCAGTGAATGTTCATTTGTTCTGGGCCCAAATCATCAAGATACAGTATGTGGAATAATCCTGTGATATATGGCAGCTGGTTGTCAGATTTAGAAATATGTTCACCCTAGGACTATTAGCCTACTGTTTGCTCTGGGACATGCCCTTAATTTACCTCATGCTGTGTGCTCTATATGAGCCAATATTGAGTTATGCGGTTTTGTGGCAAAAATAAAGTTCAGATTTTGCAATTGCATCTAATTATACTCTAGTCTGGACCACTTCAGGAAGCCTATGTTTCCCACTGTTTTTCTCCATTTACCATGACATCCAACAGAATTGCATCTACAGATTAAAATGTGTTTTAATTTATCATGAATGGTTTTCACAGTGGAGGTGAGACACCTCCACAGCAGTAGTGGTTGCATGTTTATTCATCACTCTTAGACCAATCAATTTAAACTCAATGAAACAACATCCCCAGAGTCTCTCCACCATCCTGGTCGCAGAAATGAAATGTGAATTCCGCGACTGGGATGGTCTACTAGGCTAATAATGGTTATAAATCCTCAATAACCCAACCCGTGTTGTGGGTCACATGGGTGGGCTCCCAGTGCATCACTGTAGTTACTGTAGCCAACACTGGTTAGCAGGTCTGCTCAGAGGAGGAGGGGTAGGAGATTGAGGGGGTCACTGGGCTGGGTTACCATGGCTTAGCATGGCAAATCCTCTGTAATCCTCCAACCAGCCCCATGATGCCGTTTACTGTATGTAGGTAAAGCTATTATGAACCTACACACCAAGTCTGCCTCACGAAGTAAGATACAACTTACTGCTAGCTTTCTCCCCGTTGTTGATATTCTATTTGGATGGAGAGGGAGGGTAAGATAAGATGCATCTTCCACAAGTCTCCTTTGAGAGACAAAAGGGGAAGATGATAGCATTAGAAACTCGAGAGAACATACCAGCAACGGACAGTTTACTAGTGTCTATTGACTTGCAGTCATTAAGGGTGGCATTATTTTACTGAAGAACGTTAACGCTTACTTTGGATACTTAATACTAAATCAATAAAGACAATGGATGGTTATATTATCAGCGATTCCAAAACAGCTCTTCTCTTAAGTGGACAAAAAAACTCCCACTAATATCACAATTGATAAGATGACAGACTTTTATTTATAATGTTGTATATACTGTAGTAGATATACAGTATGTATATCTATTGTAATAATGTGGCATAATGGTCTACTGGCAATGGTTTTTCCCACATTAAAAAAATACTACCGGTACATACAACTTTCAGTCTCCACATAAGACACAGATCAAATATTGTATCAAATACTGTTTTGGGTATTGCAAGGAGAACTTGTACTTCGTCAACAAAGTTCACAACATACTAAGCGTCTTAGGGGAATTCTTGGAATCACTAAAAAGGTTTTTATTTTATCAGGCTTGATTCCTGGAATCACAACAGAAGGCAGGAAATCACTGTCACAGCCCGCGTCATTATGTAATTGGTTTTGTTTTGATTCAAGGCCTGTCTTTGGCTGAAGTTTTCAGAGGCACTTTTCATTAATGCTTAGCTACAACAAGCCTACTCTGGTTCAATAATATCCACAAAAGAAGAAATTAAACTTAAACTTTTACGGATTAAAATCCCTTAATATAGCACATTCATTATTTAAGAAATACCTTCAATCCAATACACATAATCACCAAGTTTGACACGTATTGTACCCTAACCCTATGTAAGCTGTTCTCAATAGTGATACTGAGAAATTGGCTGGATCAGGAGGCAAACATAATAAACTTGCCTGACTGACATACTGACCGAGTGAGTAATGAAATTACAGCCATAAATATATACCACATTCACTGCTGTTCACTAGAGAGTTGCGTAATGCGGCTGCCATATTGGCATGGGCAAGCCATGCCTCATAATGCATTTATGCCTCATATACCATATCTCTATTGAAGCAGGTGGTCTCTCCACAAATAAAAGTGTGTTCAACAGAGTCCAGGTCTCCGCCAGGCCTGGTTTCCTACCCAGGGCAACCAGGCAGAAGATCTAGTTAGGCGGAAATAGGTGTGCCCTATATGGGGAATTCAACACGATCCAAGGAATCCAGAGAACATGGACTGCACAACCTACGATTCAAGAGTTACAGGCCAAAAGGTGTCTTGTTATAGCGCTACCATGAGGCTGAATGAAAAATGTCTTCTTTGGTGTTCTGGGAGTGTGCACAAAAGTTTCACACCTATCTGTCCAGCGGTGGACGAAAACGACTCCTCACAGGCAACAAAAACATAATACCAAGCCGAGGAAAGAAAGCAACACATTAAACACACTGAATTAGCTTTCAATTAATCTGAATTAATGTATTGGTTTGGCTCTATAGCTGAATATGATAACTGATAAGCAACGTCCTTTCCATAATTAGATTTTCTGAATATGTTAAAAAGAATACAGTAGTTAGATGTACACAGCAAGCAACATTAGTGATTGATAGATCAGGATTATACACTACCAGTAAGACTCCCTAATCGGGAGATAAGCGACCGTTTGTCGCTTATCTCCACAAATAGGCCAAAAGTTTGTTTTACCAATTATCAAGACATACGGGCAGTTGACAGTTTGCCATGGTTACTCATTGAAGTTGAATCTCCATATATGGAGATAACCTACGCATCACACTAAGTCTGACCTCACCAGCCCATATTTGGGCATGAGCAACTTATGTCTCCATATATGGAGATATGATGACATCACACAGTCCTCAGCCGATGATGTGGCGTGATGTCATACAATACACAAACGAGCCCTACAGTATAAAGGGGCAATTCTTGCCAGGAAAGAAGCATTTCTTCGACTCAGACCTTATCGCCAGGGTTGGCTTATAGCAGCTGTCGGTAGGACCATATATGGATTCTGTTAGTGTGGATCTCCTAACAGGGCATCATCTGGGATAGTATACCATCCCTTTTATGCCCATATATGGAGATCCCTAACAGAATCCCTTTCATGCCCATATATGGAGATCCCTAACAGAATCCCTTTTATGCCCATATATGGAGATCCCTAACAGCATCCCTTTTATGCCCATATATGGAGATCACTAACAGCTAACAGAATCCCTTTTATGCCCATATATGGAGATCCCTAACAGAATCCCTTTTATGCCCATATATGGAGATCCCTAACAGAATCCCTTTTATGCCCATATATGGAGATCCCTAACAGAATCCCTTTTATGCCCATATATGGAGATCCCTAACAGAATCCCTTTTATGCCCATATATGGAGATCCCTAACAGAATCCCTTGTATGCCCATATATGGAGATCCCTAACAGAATCCCTTTTATGCCCATATATGGAGATCCCTAACAGAATCCCTTTTATGCCCATATATTATGGAGAAATCCCTGCTCTGAGTATCTGACATCAGTGTGATGTCACCTGTTTATGCCCATATATGGAGATCCCTGCTCTGCGTATCTGGTTGCTATGGTAAACAGTTGGTTGCTAGGGTAAAAAAACATGGTTGCTATGGTAAACAGTTGGTTGCTAGGGTAAACAGTTGGTTGCTAGGGTAAAACCATGGTTGCTAAGGTGGTTGCTAACGTACACTAACAAACCAGCAACAACAGACTGTTGCCACAGCAACGTACACAAAGGTTTGTGTACACATGTGGTGTGATGTCATACTGATGCGGAGATATGAGCAGGGCAAAGGTGTGACGTGTGACGTGTGACGGACGGACGGCCGGTGGAGGTTTTCATAGTAAACTGCTCCCTGACGGTCGCAATAATATTCCTGAATGTACAAGACATTCTTCTTAACCAAACATATTACAGTAGCCTAAAATGTATGAACTGATTATAAAAATAAAATAAATGTCATGGGCTACAGTATTTGTCATATTCATAAGCAGATTACTAACCATTATGCAGCCATTGCAATGTGACCATTGCAGGACAACAAAGAGCCATTAATCAACCACTGACAGAACTAATGCAGAACATACTGTACATTTCTGCAGTTTGGGGATCACCATTTCCTGTAGCAGAAGTGGTTATTCAAATAGCTGTGGCTAAACCTCTTGCCCACAATAACCTCTGAACACGAACCATTTGAAACTGTACAGGCGCACCAGTTCAATAAAAGGAATATATAATATAATATGTGTAAATTGTGTAAAAATGAAACATTACAAATAATAATTTTCGTACATAGTTAGGGATGGGACGATGCGCGATATTATCGTTTATCGTGATAAACATTCACGATAATCGTATTGTGGAGATTTAATTTATGGTGATATCGTCTTCCGTCATGCACTGGGATCAATTCACCTTTTATTTGCCGTGCTGCATATCCTGTACCACTTAAACCCTCTATTATTGGTAAAAGGTATTTATAGCTTCTAGTCTAGTCGGCGACCTGGCCAACTCGGGAACGATGTAAATAGGGAATGAATGCCCCACCCTTTAATGCAAACCCCCATTATAACTGTTGTCATAGGACCCGTTTTGACCATCTATTTGCCTGTGTCAATTTATGCCCATATGGAGATATCATGCCCATATATGGATTGGAGATATCTGTATGTCTGCGTCCATTTTATGCCCATATATGGAGATCTCTGTATCTGTCTGTCTGTGTCCCTTTTATGCCCATATATGGAGATATCTGCCCTTCGGGCGGCCAATCGTCTAGGCGGGGACCGGCCTATTCGGGAACGATGTAAATAGGGAATGAATGGGGCATTCATTCCCTTTAACACAAACCCCATTTATCTGTTTAGCTTGTGTCCATTTATGCCCATATATGGAGATATATTTCTGTCTGCGTCCATTTTATGCCCATATATGGATATCTCTGTATCTGTCTGTCTTCATCTTGAGAAGTAATACGCAGCCTGCTCGTCTAGTCGGGGACCTGCCTACTCAGGAACGATGTAAATAGGGAATGAATGCCCCACCCTTTAACACAAACCCCATGTATCTGTTTGCCTGTGTCCATTTATGCCCATATATGGAGATATATTTCTGTCTGCGTCCATTTTATTCCCATATATGGATATCTCTGTATCTGTCCGTCTTCATCTTGAGCAGTATACGCAGCCTAGTCAGGGATCACTTCACTTTTCGGCGTTGTAACCGGTCTGGAGCGGAAACCACAACACCTCATGTTGTAGTACTCAAAGGACTACAATCTGCTGGAAAGATCATACCGGATTCAGTTTTAACCCAAAATATTCCCCCGCGCTCAAGGACATACTTTTATGGCCTACCTAATAAACTCCTTGATGCGGAGTAGTTTTGCTTTTGAAAAAGTCGTTAGTATACCCATCCCTTTTATGCCCATATATGGATGCCCATATATGGGCATAAAAGGGATTATAACTGTTGTCATAGGACCCGTTTTGACCATCTATTTGCCTGTGTCAATTTATGCCCATATGGAGATATCATGCCCATATATGGATTGGAGATATCTGTATGTCTGCGTCCATTTTATGCCCATATATGGAGATCTCTGTATCTGTCTGTCTGTGTCCCTTTTATGCCCATATATGGAGATATCTGCCCTTCGGGCGGCCAATCGTCTAGGCGGGGACCGGCCTATTCGGGAACGATGTAAATAGGGAATGAATGGGGCATTCATTCCCTTTAACACAAACCCCATTTATCTGTTTAGCTTGTGTCCATTTATGCCCATATATGGAGATATATTTCTGTCTGCGTCCATTTTATGCCCATATATGGATATCTCTGTATCTGTCTGTCTTCATCTTGAGAAGTAATACGCAGCCTGCTCGTCTAGTCGGGGACCTGCCTACTCAGGAACGATGTAAATAGGGAATGAATGCCCCACCCTTTAACACAAACCCCATGTATCTGTTTGCCTGTGTCCATTTATGCCCATATATGGAGATATATTTCTGTCTGCGTCCATTTTATTCCCATATATGGATATCTCTGTATCTGTCCGTCTTCATCTTGAGCAGTATACGCAGCCTAGTCAGGGATCACTTCACTTTTCGGCGTTGTAACCGGTCTGGAGCGGAAACCACAACACCTCATGTTGTAGTACTCAAAGGACTACAATCTGCTGGAAAGATCATACCGGATTCAGTTTTAACCCAAAATATTCCCCCGCGCTCAAGGACATACTTTTATGGCCTACCTAATAAACTCCTTGATGCGGAGTAGTTTTGCTTTTGAAAAAGTCGTTTGGTATATGCATCTTTTAGTCCAACTGTTAGCGACTGGCAAGACTACACTAGGCTACTCGAGCATTTTAATAGGGATTGGGGAAACAAACGGGGGGAACAAAATCAAAGCGACGCCGCTTCTTCTAGTGGTTTCCGCGCTTTAGGCGGAAACCAAACGGCCTGTTGTGAACGAACACCAGGCTTTCCCCCAGAAAGCCTGGTAGGCGAGGTTATACGCAGCCTGCTTGCTTTTCTACCCGTGGAGAATGATACCCCTCCGGTTGTTACCCATCATACCCGTTGTTCGGTTAACGTCATACTGATGACATTCAATACGTAACTAATAACCATGGCATTTTTGTTGACTCATGTGGCGTATGTGATGTCAGAGTCTTTTATCAAGTGATTTCACAATGAGTCAGCGCTTGCGCCGGTTTCCTCCGAAACAGCCTGATGTCAACAATGAGCTCCGCATATGGTGATTCCGAACGTTTCGCGCCGGTCCGGGAAAACCGCACGTCGTGTGACTCGTGACGGGTCGAGGCCGGGCACGGCACTCCGCGTTGTGGCGGGGAACGCGTGTGCCGAATCTGAAGCCGGTGGGATGAACGGTTCTCGAGATACGCGGATTACATACATACTCACAGAGATTTCTCTGATTTATTGTAAGATGTACTTGATACAGTCTTTTTTTCCCACTCTATCAAATGTCTTTGCCAAAAAATAGCTGATCTACAAGCTCACAGCGCACCGCGTTGTGACGCATTGTGAGCTTGTAGATCTACTATTTTTTGGGCAAATGTTCCGCCCTAGGATAATGGATTTTGATTATCGCGATAATATCGTAAATCGCAATTTATTTTTTCACAATAATCGTGATATTAAATGTTCATATCGTCCCATCTAGTATTGCTGCTAATAGTGTTTGTTTGCCTGCATTTCTATGAGAGGTTAGCTGCACTACCTGACCACTGTAGTGCATGTGCATTAATGAGGTGGTGGAGATAGATAGCACTAGATGCAGCCACACCCCCATATGATTTAGAGCCTTGCTTTTCTGGGTAGTAATTCTGTCTTAGAGCCATCTAGAAACTACAGGCTTCGCTGTATATCACATTTCAGCACTGCAATACAATGCATACATTCCATACAATATATGACATATTGTCCAAAGCTCGGTGAGGTGGCCTTGGTGTAGATAGAACAACTTTAGCATGTTAGATAAGAGAATATATTTGAGCTAATTGAAATGAGTCCAATTTCTTGGCAACAAATCTTGATGCAATGATCAATTGGTAACAGCAGGCAGCAGGGTGATTATTTAATCACAGGCGGCACAACCATGCATAATTTGATCACTTGAATCAATATTAAAGGTATGTGTGAGAAAGAGAGAGAGAGAGCGCACAAGAGAGAGAGAGCATTGTGTGCTGCCTAGAGTACTTCATAAATATGTTTTAAGTGAATGACCTTGTTTATGCTTATAAGATTGGTTATAATAATCTAAAAGGATTTCATTAAACAATATAAAGCTGCCACTTTATGGGAACAGAAGATTGTTTTGGAGAACGCAAAACATAATTTTCCTCCACAGTTCCAATTCTTCTGATTAGACTGTTTTATTTTAATGGCAGAAGGATACACTTGCACACAGATGCAAAGGTGAGGGAACTTTATCAACTATATACAGTCAGCAATATACAACAAGACAAAGTCTATCCATACCATACAGTATACATAGGGGGAAATACAAACAACCACAACAACGCATTGTCACCAGGCCAGGGTTAATAATATAACTGTCAGAGAGGCTTCAAGCCCATCCTTGTGAATACAAATGTGTCCTTCCTTATTGGACCTATGTGGTCAAACTAAATACAAATATGATAAATATTGTGACAGGCAATGAATACAAGGTGTAGCCTAACACTAACCCCCAGTGCCCTGACCTTGAACAACCTGACAACATGAGCAAAGCCCCAGACTGAGGCTGAGCCTCACAGACTCAGGGCAACCACTTAGAATTCTGGCAGTAGATCTCTTGATCCACTTCCAAACTTGCTGATCTGTCTTGGACTGAGCTGACCTGCCATTAAGATGTATACGTATAACAGGAGGAAAATTGCCTATAGACTGCATTCAGGAACACCATATCTTAAATGCCTCTTAATGGGCTATATCATATGATACATTGTGTAAACGGTCAAATCGACCTATAATAGGCCTATACTCTGCAGATCTGAGTTTCGGACAGACACTGATGACTCATGTTTAAGCCCACCGCTCCCTGCCACGGTGCCACTGAGGCTGATCCTTTTATTTGCTGAGGAGTGAAGTTTCTCTTGCACATGCACTGTCTAGTAGTTGGGTTATTCACCTTCAAGCATCAATTTGGACTGAAGTAAAACATATATAGCCTATTCTATATATCGGAAGCACAGTCTGTCTGGTTTGAGAGAATGGTTTGGGAGAAAGCTGTAAATCAAATCTTGTCAAATTTGCCTTGATAAACATTGATCAACATTGACAGGGCGTCGTGCGCCTATATTCAGTCCCGTAGGCAGGTGTGCGCTCTCTAGTTACAATGTAATCACTGCACACATTAAGTTAGGCTATTCTATAACTGAAATTGCTTGCATGACATGTTTAACAATTTCATTACCTTCGATACTTTCACGCTGTAGCCCCGGCCATACCGTCCCGGGACACGGGACGGTAAAGCTACAACAGCATGCATGTTCAAGTATCGAAGGTAAGCATCCTCGTGTAATAAATGGTTATCTTATCGTGGCAGCTGCTACGCTGCATGCAAGATTTGTTACACAAAGATATACCCATGTGACATGTCAGTTGTTCTAATCAAAATACGATCTTAAGCGTCTCCGCCAGACAGACAGACAGCGTCTCCGTACTAACAAGCCATTCAGACGGTCAGTCGGTACTCGGTACTTACTTTCACACCGGAACGAAGCGCGGGGTCACAATGAGCGAGTTCAGCTGTTTTCAAACATGTGCGGACGGGACACACGATTCTCTTTATTTCTTCCCCGGCGGTGGGCGTACGTCACGGGCCACGGCTCAAGACGTGTGTACACACACAGTCAGACATGCAGAGTAATTTGACCTTCTCGTAATAGAAACTACCATCGCGGAGATGTGGAATAGGGGAGGAACGGATCAAACCAACGGACCATTCCACTGCCACTCTCATCACCAAGGCAGTATAGGCAGGCAGAGGGACGGCGTTGAGATGGCAAGTGGAGACAGTGGTGGTACTCTCACTACTACTCACATTTCTTACGTAAAAGTATCAATGCTGCTATCTAGAAATACTCTGTTACAACTGTAAAATACCTAATTCAAATTGAGTAAAAGTACATGTAGGGTCTACTTGAAGTACCAACAGTAAAAGTAGCCTACTCATTATGAATGTCTTATTATTGGTATTGCAAGTTTTCAAATGTATAAAAATATTTTCGAAAATAGCAGATTTACAAGCTCACAATGCGTGACATTGCGAGTTTGCGACATACAGTATAGTGTAGAACTGCTATTTTCAAATGACCCTGAATGTGTATGGCTAAAGTGGTCAATGTATGTTTTGTAATAATAATCAAAATCTACAAAGTAACTAGTTTTCAAATAATTGTAGTAAAAGTACAATATTTGCCTGAGAGATGTAGGCTAGTGCAGTAGAAGTAAAAGTACTGAAAATTGTAATAAGTACGGTACTTGAGTAAATTTAGTTACTTTACACCACTGGTTGTTGCTGTCAGAAGATATGAAAATGTGATGAATTGCAATTGGCTGAAGCTGCAATATTGATTGATTGATTGATTGATTGATTGATTGATTGATTGATTCTCATATCTCATATAACATTGAAAGACAGATGGATACTAGGCCTAGGCCTACTTTGCATAGTAAATTGTTAGTAACAAAAGCGGGACATTTTGTAAACATTTAAATAACAAGGGAAAAATAAATAATAAAGAAAATAGGACATATTTACAATGGAGAAGAGAAGGTATGGGCTTAGTCTACTCTAGACAACCATTTTGTAGGTGACTTTTCAAACCGATTTTGAAGGTAAAACGTGCATTGAACATAAAGTAGGCCTACATTACAAAGATATAGGCCAACCATCTCTGTGAGTCTAACCTACAGCCTATGTGTTTTTATGCTGAGATGCTGAGGTGTACCTGGCCTGGTAGTGCAGTAAACATTGGATTTGAATCTGACCCAGGCAGCATTTGTGTCATGTCACATATCCATCACTCACCTCTGGGGCAATTGGAAAATGGGTTGGCCGTGATAAATAGAAAACACTCAAGGATGCTGTTTTACTCTACAAGCTTGACCTAGTACCTACAGGAAAAACACATCTTCATTATGAGCCACTGCTAAACACAAACAAACACACACACACACACACTGTGGGTGCTGGGGGCGTGTTCCTCCACCCGCGTCATCAGCACCCACACCCTAGGTGGGGTTGGCGATAGGGCATAGGCCCTCACACAAAAACATGCAGTAGTCCTGGTTTCTATACTACCTCCCCCTAGCCAGCCGGGTGCTCCCCAATGTCCCCTGGCGCGGCAGGGGGAGAGCGGAAACCAGGACTACAGGTTTAGGTAGTCACCGGGTGAGAAAAATGGGTTGCAAAACCGTGGGATAAAAAACATTTAAAGAAAAAACAACATATTCAATACAACATATCAAGAAATGCATGTCAATAAACATCGATTGTCATTGATGAAAATGCTGCCTACGTCTTTAGGAAAAAGTATTTTATTTGTGTCAGTCAGGCACGCACACAGCAACCCCAACTCACTCATAACCCAATCACATAGCCTCTGTGATTGGGTAACTTGTGACTGAGTGAGTTGGGAGTTTTTGTATTCCCTATTAGAGAGTAGGGGGTGCACCCTGCACTCTCCCAAACACTCACACTATACATGTTTCAGTCCATTGGCATTTAGCACAAAGCATTGGTGACACCAAGTCCTTTTATTTCCCTCGCAACAAGAGCAATAGACCTGTTCCTGGTGGACCCCAGCTTTAGTGAGCGCTTCCCAGGTTAGTTCATGCAATTCTCCATGTCTCATAGATGCATGAAGTAATTCAGCGCAGCCCCAGACACCTCCTTAGTTAAGGCTCAGGCGCTGACGCAAACAGGAGGTCTGCCTGGCTACAGATCATCTGTAGGCATACACCCGGGCCCTTCTTCTGTAGGCATACACCCGGGCCCTTCTTGGTCTCTGTGGAAATCCTCTGCTGCTCCAAACCAGTTCATCCACCAGTTTTCCTGCCACAGCAGCGCCCTGGTCCGGAACGCGCATGCCTCTGGCCACTTGATGTAGCTGTTCGGGTTGGATTGTCATTTTCAGGCCCGGTTTGGATAGTAATTTTAAAAGATTTATCTAAATGTTTTGAAAATAGCTGATTCTCAAAATGTGGTGCGTTGTGCGCTTGTGTGTAAAATAGGGTTCAACTGATCATCATTTTGCTGTGGATCCCATGGAACTGCCCAAGGACCCCTGGGGTTCCCCAGACCAGAATTTGAGAACCACTACTCTAAAGAGATGTTCAAAATATTATTGTAATTTAAATCCTATGTAATAAAATTTAAGAAAACAGAAGAAAGTAGAAGCAGTGCTCTTCGGAGCACAGGTCTCCGCCAGGTCAGGAAGGTTATTGTGGCCTCCTGGTGGTGCTATAATAGGCCAATGTGAAAAGGGTGCCATGTCTTCTTCAGCCTTTCACGACAATCTTACGCTGCATGCATGACTTTGTTCCAAAAATGTATTTAGCAAAAGAGGACCAGCTGGTGGCGCTGGCCAATGTGAAAAGGGTGGCATTTGTTTCCTGACCTAGTGGGTATGTGCGTGCAACATTTCACCCTTCATGATTTGAGACATTTTGTTCAAAACAGACCAATCCTGCCAACTTTGGAAGCCAATGTTTGCCAATCAGGATGGAATATGAAATATCGGACAGATATGTCTTGATCACATAACTCTAGAGATACTTTGTACTGATTTGTGTAATTTTTGGATAAAGTCTGAAGGAGTAATATCCAAAATATCTTTTACATAAGTCTGCCTTTTGGTGGCGCTATAAAAGGCCTCTAGTGAGTGCACATACACAGTTTTACACTAATCAGTGTAAAATTATAGTTATAGGTAAAATGCTAATCGGGCTGCATAGCGCCACCATGAGGCTGTAGAATTTCTTTCTCTGCCTATTGGGAACATGCGCACAATTTCACCAAATTTGCACGCTGTTTTCATGAATTGAGGCATTATTTTCAAAACGGACCAATCCTGCAAACTTTGGAAGCCAATCTTAACTACGGTAATCAGGAAGGAATATGAAGACCGGTTTTGTTTAATGGCTATAGACATTGTGTACTGATTTGCGTTATTTTTGGACAAAATCTTTATGAGTACTGTCCAAAAATGTGTTTTGCCAAAATCCGCCTCCTGGTGGCGCTATAACAGGCCCATGCGAAAAATTGGGGCAGAGGTTCTGCTCTGGCACCCAGGGAGTGTACACACAGCACAGTTTTGCTACCATTGTGCCAACGGTGCCAGAGATTAGCTGTTCACAGACAGAAGGACGGACAGACGGACACACGCGGACGGACGGACGGACGGACGGACGGACGGACGGACGGACAGACGGACGGACGGACGGACGGACGGGAGGGTGCAAAACATAGTCTCCATTTTCTTTCGGCCTGGTGGAGACAACGATTATTTTGCACGAATATATCAGCACTCAAATATGCCTATGAGCGCTCTATTCGTAGTAGACACCATTGGCTGATGACTTATGCTATGTTGACGAGTATGGTTGTTCAGCGAATTCATAACTCCACAATCCTTGTGCCAGTTGCAGCAGTTGTTAGGCATGTATGGCCCAAGGACAAGCAGAGAGCAATGCCTCTGTCTGGTCCCACTGACAACACAAGCTCTGTGCCCACTGAGTTGGAAACAGTGCATTTCTCAAGTATAAATGAAGACTTGTTACTGTATTGATTGATGGTGTGCTTCAGTGGTGAAGGGCTGAAATCGATGAGCGCTGCGTGGAGTCTGCATGAGGGCTGAAGACTGATACCTCCGATGCCTCGCCCCATGAACACCCCGGAGCACTCTCATAAATAAATGAAGGAGACAGTACGTTTCCTCAGAAACAGATTGGTTTTTTGGTCAGGGATAGGGCTTGTGCTACTGTACCTTAAACGGAATCAAACATTTTACATAAAACCCTGTCTACTGTAAAGAAGAAGGAGCATCTCTGATATTGAACCTATTTGACTTGACTAGCAGTAGTTTACTTCCTTCACCTCTTGGTTTCTCTACACATCCAAACCTATAGTTGGTGCCAAGAATCTATACAAGCTGCCTTTAAAGGACACCTTTGTTTTTTTACTACAAGGGTTCATATTTTGGATTGTAACGAGAGAAAAGAAAGTTGTTTTAATTTACTTCGTTCTTAAGTTTTAGCACGTTTAGCAATTCTGATTTCAGTAGGTGGGGGCATGTGTACAAGTGGCTTAATATGTATTTTTAGACACAATAAGCCATAGATTTCTTTATTACTATTTACAGCAACACTACTAGCCCCAATAAGTCACATCTGCCCATGGAAGATTGCTGTGCATCTTGGAAATGGGCTTATTGTGTGTAAAAAGACATATTTAGCGACTTTTACGTATGCCCCAACCTAGTCTAGTCTAGTTCACTGATGTCATATGTTTTTGGAGCATGTTTTTGACTTTTCTGCCTTTATTGATAGTTTTTAAGTGAAGATAGACAGGAAAGAGGGAGAGGGCCATTAGAGCGTGTTTTTCTTAAAAAGCCCTTGAGAGATCTTTTTCATAGATTCCTAAATAAAGCATGCAAAACACAGAAATCTACAGCATAGTGCAAAATACACCTTGCCATTTTACATTTTAGTTTATTTGAGTAAAAAAATATATATATTATATATATATATATATATATATATATATATATATATATATATTTAACAAAACCCTCTTCCAGAGTGTTTTCACTTTGAGCCAGTGGTGGAAAGTAAATAGATACATTTAGTATTGTTGCGACCGTAGGTCGCTATTTGTATGAAAACCTCCAGCTCATGTCTGTCTGTCTGTCTGTCTGTCTGTCTGTCTGTCTGTCTGTTTTGTTTAATGGCTATAGACATTGTGTACTGATTTGCGTTATTTTTTTTGGTCAGAAATCTACAGCATAGTGCAAAATACACCTTGCCATTTTACATTTTAGTTTATTTGAGCCAGTAAAAAATATATAAAAAAAAAAATATCACTTTGAGCCAGTGGTGGAAAGTAAATAGATACATTTAGTATTGTTGCGACCGTAGGTCGCTATTTGTATGAAAACCTCCAGCTCATGTCTGTCTGTCTGTCTGTCTGTCTGTCTGACAGACAGACAGACAATGGCAAAATAATGGCAAAATACACCTTGCCATTTTACATTTTAGTTTATTTGAGCCAGTAAAAAATATATAAAAAAAAAAATATCACTTTGAGCCAGTGGTGGAAAGTAAATAGATACATTTAGTATTGTTGCGACCGTAGGTCGCTATTTGTATGAAAACCTCCAGCTCATGTCTGTCTGTCTGTCTGTCTGTCTGTCTGTCTGTCTGTCTGTCTGTTTTGTTTAATGGCTATAGACATTGTGTACTGATTTGCGTTATTTTTTTTGGTCAGAAATCTACAGCATAGTGCAAAATACACCTTGCCATTTTACATTTTAGTTTATTTGAGTAAAAAAATATATATATTATATATATATATATATATATATATATATATATATATATTTAACAAAACCCTCTTCCAGAGTGTTTTCACTTTGAGCCAGTGGTGGAAAGTAAATAGATACATTTAGTATTGTTGCGACCGTAGGTCGCTATTTGTATGAAAACCTCCAGCTCATGTCTGTCTGTCTGTCTGTCTGTCTGTCTGTCTGTCTGTCTGTCTGTCTGTCTGTCTGTCTGTCTGTCTGTCTGTCCATCCATCCATCCGTGACTCTTCTGACATCAATGACACCTCATCCCAGCTCAGCAGAAGAATATAGCTGACCTGTTCTGACATCACCTCATCCCAGCTCAACAGAAGGATATAGCTGACCTGTTCTGACATCACAATGATGTTGAAAATGAATTCCTTCCTTGTCCCTTTTATGCCCAATGCCCATATATGGAGATCCCTGATGTCATCAATATCATCCCAGCTCAGCAGAAGGATATAGCTAACCTGCCCAGACATCACAATGATGTTGCAAATTAATTCTGTCCTTGTCCCTTTTATGTCCATATATGAAGATCCCTGATATCATCAATATTAAGCCCAATGTGTGACACCTCATCCCAGCTCATCCATATTTGGGAAAATATAGTCACATTTTGCCACATTTTGTCCAACTTAAACAACCAACCGCAACGCCAGTCACTCTTGCAGATGGAAAGTAGATCTCATGTCAAAGCACCAGTGCTTGCCCAGCAGTCACCCAGGCGGATGTGTGCACGCGCCCATGTTTTGCGTCCTCGCCCTTTATGGCGTGGTCATTTCTCACCTAGGGCATCTTACTGGTAGTATTGTATATTTGCATCTCAGAGGCAAATATAGTTTTTTGAATGTTATGATTATGTTTGTTATTATAACAAAACATGCATTGAACATAACACCTAATGCTGCATTCACACTGCAGATATATAGTTGAACGTTTTGCTTGCTTGGTCAATGTTATCTCAATGGAAACCAGCTTTAAAGATACAGGACATACACAGAACAAAGCTTTGAAAGCTTTAAAGCTGGTTTCCATTGAGATAACATTGACCAAGCAAGCAAAACGTTCAACTATATATCTGCAGTGTGAATGCAGCATAAGACCTATTTTAAACTTAGGCTATTCAAAAGTTGTAGTAGTAGTATTGCCTCCCAAGCATCTTCCTAGTAAGGTCTTCTATACACATCTCACTGGGAGGAGACCCCGTGGCAGACCAAAGACCAGATTGAAGGATTACATCTCCACACTGGCCTGGGAACGCCTAGGGATACCCCCGGAGGAAGTGGATAAAGTGGCTCAGGAGAGGGAACACTGGAATCTCAGTTGGAACTGTAATCCCCGCGACCCGATTCTGGATAAGCGGTTGAAGATGGATGGATGAAGTTCATGTTGCATCGCAAGGTTTTGTGAGCTATTTTTAGTTTGTTTTAATTGACAGATTTTGGTAATTTAAGTATACTAGTCCTTACCCGTTCAAAGATATGAGCTCCGAAATGATGTGCAGTGTGTGGGTTATGGGGTGTGCACTGTGCACACAGTATATGAGGGATGGAAAGTAACTTTCTGGTGCTTGCATGATAATATGTAGGAGCATCAATGTAAGAAATACCCGTTTCGTTTAAAGGCTACAGAGATACTGTGTACCGATCTACATGACAACATCTGAAAGAGGGCCAGCCAACACCCTCCCCCCCCCCCCCCCGCCCACCCACCCACCCACACACACACACACACACACACACACACACACACACACACACACACACACACACACACACACACGCACGCACGCACGCACGCACGCACGCACACACACACACACACACAGAGCTGGTTAAACATGTTGCCCCATGCTAGATGCAGAATAGATATGCCTCATGCTAGATGCAGAATAGATAGTAGTTACACCATAAAAATGCTAATATACAGCATATGATTTGTGAAAGTGACAAACGGGCTTCACAGTTATGTCAGGTGTGTTCATATGCTAATGGTGATGCGATTTCAGATCAATTGCTCCAGCCACTGAGGAGAAACGCTGTGACAGACACTCAGACAGACACTCACTCAGACATTCGCAAAATTATAGTATAGATTGTGATCTTGGCAGTAGGCTACTTTTGTATTTTTACTCAAGTAACATTTTGAACACAGGACTTTTAATGATATTTCTACATTGTATTGTATTACTCGATAAATCTTAGTACCTTTTCCACCATGGTCACCATGGTCATGTGAATATCGTACCACCATTCATTCACTGACTGACTGCAATAAAGACAAACCAACATGTTTGAGATATGAACACCACCTGACAATCCTGTGAATGCCCCAGCAGCATTTGATGATGGCCTTTTGTGATAGAGGGACTGTGCTGAGGCTACATTACACTGTTAACCTTCTATGTGACAAACAGATAAGACAAACAGGAAATGGGTTTTGTTGACTTCCATGTCATCTCAATTATGATGCAGTTGTGTGTCTTGTGCAAAGTGACGCATATACCTATATGTCAGAGAGAGTGTGTGTGTGTGTGTGTGTGTGTGTGTGTGTGTGTGTGTGTGTGTGTGTGTGTGTGTGTGTGTGTGTGTGTTTGTGTGTGTGTGTGTGTGTGTGTAATCTCTGAATGCAGACATTTAAAATGATGTGCCTTTTAATTGTTTGAAATCTGAGGGAAGTGAGGGAAATGTCAGGAAACTACAGGAAGTTAAGATATAAATTGGAAGCAGGCTACTGAGGCAGCTGAGAAATACAAAAAAATCGAACCTCTGTTCGAAGTGGAGCTGTGTGTGTGTGTGTGTGTGTGTGTGTGTGTGTGTGTGTGTGTGTGTGTGTGTGTGTGTGTGTGTGTGTGTGTGTGTGTGTGTGTGTGTGTGTGTGTGTGTATTGCAGTTGATGCTCAGGGCAGGCTAGACTCAACAGCACCTCTCTGGTCACCCAGGGTACTCAGGCTACACCAGAGGCTACATACAGACAGACAGACAGACAGACAGACAGACAGACAGACAGACAGACAGACAGACAGACAGACACACACCGCCACGTATAGGGAGCTTGTGTTCCACACAGCTCCAAAAATAACAGTTATTGTTTGCACACCTAAAAAAAACAACATCGAAAAAGTTTCTTTCTGAAAATCAGTTATTTTCGGCAAGAGGTGGTGTCGTATGAAAGGCATAAAGTATAAAGTTAAGGCCTTAGTTGTGAAAAGTGCCCTGGGGCTGAGGACGAGCGGCATTGTGTGAGACTGTGTTGAATGTCAGGGGAGGCTGAGAACAAGCAGTGCCATAAAAATGGTTGGCGCCTCAAGAAAAGAGCAGAAATGTGAAAGATGGTGTCAAGGAGAGCTGGCACCAGGGGGACGGCTCATCAGCGCCGTGCAGCAGGGCAGAGGTCCGCCACCGTCTGAGGAAGCACTGCTCCAAGGCACAGCTTCTTGATCAGGAACCTTTGCTCATATGATTGAAATGTGCAAAACAGTGGAACTCAAAAGAATCTCATTGCTGCTCTTTACAGAAGGTTAGAACGTGTGTCCTGTGTCTGTACTTTTTAACCTTTTCATCTTTTTTTATCTTTATCTTTATCTTATCTTCCTTTTATTTAATCCAGTATTAGCTCTATTATTATTACCATTATTATTACTATTACCCTTATTATTACCCCACTTATTATTATCCACCTCTTTCCGCAGGAATTTACTGGAGATTTATTTGCACCACACTTCCGGTTAACAGCAGACATACAAGCTCACGTCGCGTCGCAGATGCAACCATTGTGAGCTCATAGATCACACTCGGCTGCGGCGCCGGAAGCTCCGTGCAACTTCTGTGCAATGCACTATGGGATGTTGGGGATGTTGGAAAGTTGTGGATAGTATAGTTATTATAGTAGTAGTAGTAGTAGAGGTAGTAGTAGTAGTAGTATTGTGCAATTGTATGTTTGTTTGCACAGTTTTCAGTAACATGATGCCACACTAGTTACACTACACTACACACTACAATCATTGATGTTTAAAACACAATAAATATTAAAGCTGCAAGCAGCAATGACCGGGCCCTCGGAGCTCTTCCCACGTCACAAGGCCAGCAGCCAATCAGAAACCAAACAGGAAGTCAGCCATTTCGACTAATTAGTGGCGTTTTGGCGCATTTTTGGCCGTTATCACGGGTCGCACTTTAACGATAGTTTAACGTTTTTCTCAAAAAAAAAATGTTGAGAAAAAACATTTTTGAGAAAAAAAATTTTAGAAAAAAAGTTTTTTGAGAAAAAAAAAATTTGAGAAAAAAAAATTTTTTGAGAAAAAAAATTTTTTGAGAAAAAAAAAATTTGAGAAAAAAATGTTTTGAGAAAAAAAAAATTTTGAGAAAAAAAAGAGGGAAAAATTTTTTTAGAAAAAAACAATTTTGAGAAAAGAAAATTTGAGAAAAAAAAAATTGAGAAAAAAAATTTTTTGAGATAAAAAAAAAATTGAGAAAAAAAAAGTTGAGAAAAAAAATTTTTTGAGAAAAAAAAATTTTGAGAAAAAAAAATTTGAGAAAAAAAATTTTTGATAAAAAAATTTTTTTGAGAGAAAAAAAATCTTTGAGAAAAAAAAAATGTATGACACCAGCCGCGAGTCTGTACGACAAACGGTTCATGAGTTATAGAGGCACTTCCTGTTTGGTGAAGGGCACTTCCTGTTTGGCGAAGGAAGCGTCAATAGACCGTTTGTCAGCCTTCTGATTGGTCCCTGAGACTCCCTGACTGGCCAACCAGAAAAAAACATTCACTTTTTGCTATCGGGGGTGGAGTTTGTGCAGTGGAGAATGTTGCTTCAGCCTTTCAAAAACTGTCCGCAGTGCGCGACACGGAGATCGGCCGGTACGGTGATAGCGACGGCAAGCGTCAAGCGATCTCGCTCATCATAACGAATAAGCTTCAACAAACTAGTTCACATGTACCTTATCAATGGTCTAA
>NC_137811.1:53392552-53462552 GCF_963921795.1 Nannobrachium achirus
CAGTGTTAAGTAAAAAAAAACACGAATCCTAATTCAGGTGCCCAGTTGTCCAGGTGCCCACATGTCCCTATAATGAACAGATGCCTCCACCCATAAGTGCCCACTCGACTAGGTGCCCACTTGTCCAAATGCCCAGTCATCCCAAATATGGTGCCCAGATTTCCCTAGTGCCCCCCTGTCCCACTATATAGTGTTTGTAATTGTTTCTTGCATTTTTGTATGAGCGGGGAACATAGAACCATTTTTTTAGGTAAACAGGGAAAATAGAACCTTTTCTTTGTGGAAGAAGGTGGGGAGCATAGAACCTGGGGAACATAAGAGGGGAACATAGAACCTTTTTTATAGGGGAAAATGGGAAACATAGAACCTGGGGAACATAGGTTGGACCCCACCCTAACCCTAACCTTAACCTTAACCTTAACCCTAACCCTAACCCTAACCTTAGCAAGCGTAGAGTTTCTAAACTCGCTGACCGCGCGTATATCTCTGGCACTCTGCTATATCACAACCACTCATTTTGAGCCTTATCGGCTTCCGTACAGTAGTACCCACCAGGAAGTGCACTGCTTCCTTCATTCATGCATTCAACGTTACTAATGCAATGAGTTTTCGTGGATAGACTACTGTATTAAATGTCAACTCTGATATAATTGAAAATGCGTAGAAGGACTGAAGGTCAACAATCGAGCGAAGAAAATGTCAGGGCAGATAGAAAGGTATGTGACGATAGATAATAACTTGTCTGGTCTCAAAGCTCGTGTGTGTGTGTGTGTGTGTGTGTGTGTGTGTGTGTGTGTGTGTGTGTGTGTGTGTGGCGCGCGCGCGTGTGTGCGTGCGTGCAGTGGTGTAAAAAGTACCAATACAATACTACTGCAATATAGAAATATTATGTTATGGAAAAGTCCGGAATTTAAAATGTAATTGAGTAAAATGATGAAAGTCTTGTCATCAAAATGTACTTGTCTTAAAAGTACCAAAAGTAAAAGTACAAAATGGTTGAAAATAGCAAAGTGTTGTGAGCGTGCCTTGTAGATTGGCTATTTTCAAATAGCCAAGGTGGCCAATATTAATAATAATAACAATACCTGGAAAGTAAGTAGAGTTTTCATATAATTGTAGTGGAGTAAATGTACACTATTTGATCTGAGATGTAGTAGTGGAGAGTACAGTAGAAGTAAAAGTATTGGAAATTGGAAATACTCAAGTAAATACAAATACCTCATAATCGTACTTAAGTACTTATAGTTTACTTTACTTTATACCTGTGTGTGTGTGTGTGTGTGTGTGTGTGTGTGTGTGTGTGTGTGTGTGTGTGTGTGTGTGTGTACCTGCTGCCTGCTGATAATGCCTCTCCAAGGCAGCATGTGACAGTTCATTCATTCATGTCATCATTACAGCCTTATCTGTGGTGCTTAATTCACTGATCTTAATGTCGACATGGCTCACACGCAAGAGAGCAGAGTTAATTATTGATTTGATTGATTGATTGATTGATTGATTGATTGAATAAGTTATTAGAAGTTTGCATAGGTAAAGGTACAGGACAGTACAATATACTGATACAAGGTCAACTAAAAGGATAAAAAGCTCAAGAAAGCTTTTGGGCTTGTTAAGATTGGGGTCCCTTTTTCCTCAATTCATACAACATTAAATGACAGACTAATAAAACACAGTACTATGCAAAAAATATCATCATAAGAAAGTCAGAAAAATAAATAGATGCTACAGTAGAAAGGTTATAGGTAAGGATAGGCGTTTGTCTTTTTTTTTTACCAGTTTGAGTTGCAGCCACCAGTAAGTGACTGTTCAGAGTGGTTTTAAAGGAGGGTAGGGATTTACACTCCTTTAAGACCGTCGTTAGGGCGTTCCACATTTTTGCGGCATAGCAGGAGAACAGAGAACTCCATCAAACATTATCCAACTTATAATACAGTTCTTACCGATGCAGGACAAAGTAAAGTACTCAACCCCAGTAGTTCCCCAGAGTCATAATACTCCTGATCAGATCAGATACTCAATTACAAGTGAAAAAGTAATATTAATAGCAAATCTACAAGCTCACATCACATTGCGATGGGGTGGGAGTCAAGTAAAGTACAGACACTCAAAAATAATTACTTAAAAGTACAGTAACTCAAGTGAATATTCTTTGTTAAGGTCCACCACTGAGTATTACTGAGTGATAGGACTGCGAGCTTGTATATCTGCTATTTTTTGTATAGCCAACACCAAAATCTAAAACGACTTTCCTGGTTTTAATGGGTTCAAGAAAGTTGCTTGTTTTCTTCTGTGTACATTAAGGATGCGGATCAAGGACAGCCCGTTCAACCCGTCCAACATGAAGTCCAAAGCAGAATGGGCTATGGGTCCATGATCATGAACGTTGGAAAATGTTTGCTGTTAATCATCATTGTCCCTCCGTTTCTCAACTATGCATCACTGCAGAGAGAAGGACAAGTGTTGATGCCTAAAGGTAACCATCTTCCAATAACACACGCAAGCACACACACACACACACACACACACACACACACACACACACACACACACACACACACTCACACTCACACACACAACCAACAATTTATGAGGTCTTTTGACCGCTGCAGACATGCCAATTTGATGGATGGATGGATGGTTGGAGTCTTGAAGGAGGAGGAGATGATGATGATGACGATGATGATGATTTTAATAAAACTTACAGGACAGAGACTCTCTAAACAAGACTAAAACAGTTGAAAATAGAACCGTATAAACAAAGGAAAACAGGATTAGCTGGGGAAGGCAAGTTTGAAGAGGTGAGTTTTGAGGGCAGTTTTAAAAGAAGATATGGTGGGGGCTGCTTTGATGTGGTCTCTGGGGTGGGTGCTACAGTGGTGAGTAGGCGGGCAGCAGACTTTTGTACATTCTGTAGTTTATTTTGGATTTTTTGTGGTGGTGACATAAAGGAGGCTGTTGCAGTAATCAAGCCTGGATGTGATGAAGGCATCTGAGTGTTTCTTGCAGCAGTGTATGTGACAAAAACATGCTGGTTGACATGGGGCAACAAGGAAAGGAAGGCATTTTGTGTGTAGTGGTTAAGGGAATCTGAGCTGATGATTAGCTACAGATTTACCACAGTTAAGTTGTGGGACATTTTCTTGTGGTGCGGTGTCCAGAGGGCAAGCAACCTGTTACCCGCCCCCATGGTGGAAAGAAAACTAAAACCTAGATGCCCTTTCAGCACCTTGGACAGCGATACTGTCTCAAAACACATGCGAACCAGGTTTTACACATAATGCTAGGCTGTTGTCACAGTAGGCTAGACACTTACTCACTTTTAAGTCGTAACCTTTGATTGGCTGTCAACAAAATTGACTCAAGGAATTTCAATAAGGCTTAGTAGATTAGAGAGAATTGTAATGATAGAAATCTATTAGAGTAGAATTAAGTGTGGGATCTTATGGAAATATCTATCAACTGTGGATATGCAACCGAAGAACTGATATTGTAAAGTATGTGCAGTGTCAGCAAACAGTGGTTTAACCCTAACCCTAACCCATTGCTTTTATTGTATTTAATTTGATGCTAAATAATATATATACTGTATATATACAATATATATATTTTTTGTGAACCCTAGTCTCTTCTATTTGATCTTTCTCCAAAACAGATGGCCTGGTTGTTGATGTTGGTTTAGGTCAAACGATGCACCTACTGTGTAAAGGACGAGGAAAACCAGTTGGTAAGAAATGCATTCCATAAATGTATCAATAAAGACCATTACTGATAAACAGATTAATTGACTTAATACAATCTTAGTCCTCTTACTTCTGTTCTTTTTTGTTTCTGGCAAATGATTTAAATTAGCCATACAAAGGATCATAATGTATTGTCACATCTACTATCAGCTTAACCTGTCTGTTTTTCCATAGTCATACTGGATGCCCCAACTGGGATGTCAACAGACATCTGGTTTCATGTCCAAGAGAGCATTGCCTCACTGACAAAGGTGGGAAATGGGTAAAAAACTGTAGTTCTCAAACTTTAAATGTCAAGTTCTCCCCTTAACTCTGACAGTATACAAATGAAACCAAATGGGCCTGTTTCATTTGTATACTCTCAGAGTTACATACTTGTAAGGATCAATTTAGACCTCCCAAAAGGAACCCAGAGAGTCCCTGGAGTCTGGACCCCACTTTGTCTGTTGGTCTGTTACTCCTTTTTCTTTTAGTTTTTGTTACCTTGTACTGTATGTAGGTGGTTGTACTAATAACCATAAAACCCCAACACGTCACCGATCAATCAATCAATGTACTGCCAGCTGAGGCAGATTGTATCTGTTGCATCATGTCATCACTGTCGGGTTGAAATCAAGTATGTCCAAAACTGTTGCTTTTCTGGAAAAAAAGCAATGATTCCGATATAGTTATTAGTCTCAAGCTCTTGTTAATACTTTTCATTGGTTCAATATTATAAATGATAAAACCCACAGACAAACCCAACACTTTCACTTTCAAAGCTTTTCCAATATAGCAAAAATAGCAGAATCTACAAATTCGGCTGTGAGCTTGTAGATCGGCTATATTTATTACTTTAGTGTGATACTTAAAGGAGCTATTAGTCAACTTTTTCTTGAAAAACGGATACTAAAATAAAAAATTATGTTTCGAAAATATTTTATAAAAAAATATGCTTCATATATGTGTTTCTGTTTAAAAATGTCCACAAAAAGCGTAAAATAATGATAAAATAATCATTTTGGCCTTTGTCAGACCGACACTTTGTTTACATCCGACCTAGTCTATTCTTTTATATAGATTGATAGGATGTAAACAAAGTGTCAGCCTTACAATTGCCAAAATGATTATTTTATCATTATTTTACGCTTTTTGTGGACATTTTTGAACAGAAACATATATGAAGCATATTTTTTTATAACATTTTCGAACATTCAAGAAAAAGTTAACTATAGCTCGCCTCCTTTAAGTATGGTGAAGTAGGGCATTAATTTACAAACAAAACATAACAAGTTTAAATATGGAGATAGGGTCCGACAGCAACAATATGATGTGAAATTTTATGAATCTTCTGTGGAATCACACACTGGCCTGTAAATTTCCAATGACATTACCATTACCCATATTCAGTGATGTGTTTGTTTCAGGGCATGTAGGGCCAATGCAGCCATGTCCTCTTATACTCTTTCCAATGAGGATTCAGCCTTTTAGAAAGCTGTGTCTGACAGTCTGACAGCCCTCAGCTGTGACCCAAATGAGGTCACTGGCTTATTGTGGAATAAACTAGCTATACTCTGAATAACAACAACAAAACAAACTCACGGAAACATGTCCACTCCTGCTCCTGTCTCTTGAAGAAGAGGTTGCCAGTTGCATTGGTACTCTAGGATGACTTGCTATCCTCAGTGGATGTTAGCAGAATTGAAAGCCTGTCATATATCTCATGTACTATCGAGGATGAAGTTATTTAAAAACAGGTGAAACTAGTTTTTGGCCTCTCCATAATTTGTCACATTGTTCAGGTGTGTACCTATGACAGAATGGGACTGGGGTTCAGCAAGCGGGTGATGCAGAATGAAACCACAGGAACGGAGAAGGTTTGGGGGATGTCAACAACTGGACGGTGAGTGTTCTATTGTAGTTAGTTGACCATAATATTTTGCACACTTACATCTTTCAGAATGTACAGCTCTGTTTCAATAGATTAGAATATTGTGGAAAAGTCCATTATTTTCTGTAAAAGAAATAAACGTTCATGTTATTCAGATGTATGAAGTGAAATATTCAAAACCTTTTTTGGTTGATTTGTATGGCATACAGCTCATGAATATCATGTTTTGAATATCAAAACTCCATATCTCAAAATAGTACAATATTACAAGAGACCACTCAAAACAAATGTAAACCTTCTGAAGTCAAAGTTGCTTGAAGTCCAGTGTAAAATTTCCAGTCAGTGATGATTTGGGATGCTACTGTATCTCATCTGCTGCTTCCAGTGCTTTTTTACACAATATAAAACGTTTTTGAGACAGAGCTGTAGTATTATACAGTGCAGACCTCCCCTTAACCCCCGTAGTCTTAAAGAACTGGACTTGAGTTACAATTACTTTGACCACCTTTATCCATCTCCACCAAATGTCTTTGCCAAAAATAGCCGATCTGCAAGCTCACAATGTGTTGCAATGTGACGCATTTTGAGCTTGTAGATCTACAGTACTTAAATTTGTATTGTTTTCAAAACCTTAATGCTTGCACACATCCGGGATTTGCCAAGCTTGTGTGACGTAGACCTCTGCGTCCGAGTGTAAACATTTAAACGTGTTCTCGTCGAGCAGAACATGTACGCACATCATCATTTTGTTGCAGTGCATTAACAGAGATGGGACAACTGACATGAGGACATGTCAAATGGCAATCCTTCTGATCATGAACTATAAACTTGACACTTACGGTCCATTCCTTAAGACAGTGATTACCCTTTACTAATCTCAGTTTTAGGCCTCCCTCACCGATTGCCCAAGCAAGCAGAGTAGCAGACAAACAAGACTATTATGCGTCTAGCCGTCCACTGCTCTGCATTATGCAGCTCTGCATGCCATAGCACAGCCCTTCCTACCCTGTCCAGCACTGCCTTGGGATTCAGCCCTAATCTTCCTGTCTTTGACACGGTAATGCGTTTGTTGAGCATTAAATCTGTCTGAAGGATGAGCGGGCGTGGTTCACCGATGGTCAGCAGTCTAGTTTACCTTGGCATGGGGCCCAGGCAGCAGGCGGCAGCCTGTTTTTGACGCAACCAATCAATTTTCCAAGAATTCAATATCTCAGCAAGCTGTGGGTTTGATGACTACCTTTCTTTCCACTGCTAGTGCTATGAAACCTCTTCATTACAGCGCAATGCTTCAGATTTGATATATTGGAGACAGAAACCCAGAACAACAGATGGCTGTCAGGGAGGAGCTGCTGTATTTCACGCCATGATGATGTTTCTTGTGATGATATGGGCGTTTTGGTGGTGTTTGTTTTTCCTTCAGAGTTGTTCAAGGCAAAGACACCGGCAGCTACACTTTTGTCCTCTGTTTTGGATTTCAGCAGTGCTATTTAACTTTGTATACCTGTAACTGAGCTGCTTTGTCCAGAAAGAGATTAAATACCTAAATTAAAGCATGCTGTTGACCTTCACTTTCATACATACACCTGTTACTCATCTGTATTGACGCTTTGGGGATTGTATTCCCTTCTCTGTTTTTCTCTTAAGTCATTTTTTGTTTCCCTATAATGAGGCTCTCGTGGGCCCTTAATGAACTTATTAAAGAGAATGATGAGAATAATGATGGCCTGCTTTTCAATTCATTTTTCATGCTGTGCTAGGCTCACCTTGCTCAGTAAATAAACTCCCTGGCACAGTTTGCGGCATGCCCTGGTTCTTACTGGGATTAATGAGTATTGTTGTGTTGCAGGATGGTGGATGATCTCCACCGACTCATCCAGGCTGCTGGCATAGCTACCCCTTTCATCCTGGTGGGCTCAGAACTTGGCACGCTCAACGGCAGGTTCTACAGCCACATCCATGATGTGTGAGTCTTATACACTGGAGCCCATTTAGAATTACAAAGTTGTCTGTTGCGCGGTGTCAGGTATTGTCACTAACAAGCTGATGTAATTTATTGTAATTGACCCAGTTAGTAATTTGATATTAAACCAAAGATTAAACATTCTAAGGTGACACAAGACTTGTATTAATCCTTGAGGGTAAATCTGATCATTCTAGTAACCAAAAAGTAACAAAGAAAAGTTGATGGCATAGTGTATTGTGTTCCGGCAAGACATTCTGCTAAGAAAACAAATCATTTCAACTGCAAGCTCACAATACAAGTCCCAGAATGATAAGGAAAGTGTTTTCTTTTGTGTGTGTTTTACAATTGGCATGCAAAAATAGTAGACTGAAGTGACTAAATTCTGTGGAATATATGTCTGGATGAACTGAATAATCTTTGCAACCCACCACACTAATAATCCAGTATCTATCTTCTGTATGTGCTGTACCGATGCCAGTTCCTGGTACTCATCTCAAATACAGGCACACAGGACATAAATATTGTAGCTCCTTTCCCATCATCATCCGAGCAGCGTCCAGATCAGAGACAACGTAGTGATTAACATGACCAGTAGCCTGCTCCTGGGTTGAAAGATTTGCAGTTTCATCAGCTGCGATGTCATGGACATTAAAGTAGTAAATTAAGTGGTGGTGAGTGGCTGACACCTGCAGAATGAAAATATTGCCCCTGGATGTGGTGTGTGGTCATCCATCTCTGGGGGGGGGGGGGGGACACACACAGATGGACCGATATACAGACAGACAAATGGGAAGGTGCCATCCATCTCATACTCATTATGCCCCCCTTCCCGCAAGGGGTACAGTGGACAAGGGTAACAGTCAATGAGTCCTACTTCATCTGTGTTTTATGTCTCTATATTTATGTGTCTGTTGTTCTTCCTCTGTCCTCAGGCATGTGTCAGACCTGGTCCTGATAGATCCCATCCCAGAGGACATCTTTGAGGAGGACCAGTGGAAGGAGTATTGGTGAGTGCATGACACCTTCCTTACTGGCAAATTGGATGAACTGATGAGAGAATGGGAAGAGAGGAAAGGGGACTGAAAGGAAGGAAGAGAGGGAAAGAAGAAAAGGTCTGAACTATGGAGGAAATGTGGCGTTATAAAAAGACAGGCTAGAGAAGCAGATGGATGGAGTGAGTGACATAAAGGTAAGAGTGGAAGAACATGGAACGAATTGAGGGAGAGGATAAAGAGTCCAGGATGAAGGGCGGCGGAAGAGAGCAGAGACTAGTAGTAAGAGGCATGGAGGAGAGGAAGGATAGGAAAAGAGGATTAGGTTGAAGAGGCGGAAGGAAGATGGGGAGCTATGGAGACCCAGTCTATTGTGTCACTCCAGCTCCAGACTCCCCCCTCATCATCGCCTTCATGGTAAAGAGTCCTTTTAGTTGATTATCTTTGCTGGGCGGGCCACATTAACATGATTAATCGGAGGCCAAAGAAACTCATTAGTTGATCACATTCTCTTTCAGCGTGAAACTGATGAAGGGAGAATTGCGATGTCGGTGATGGTGACATGGTGGGGCTGTGGGGGGGATAGTGGGAAGTGTAATAACAGTGTTTTAATTTTACAGGCATGATTCATGTCAAGCTATAGCCATTGAAACGCCATATACAGTAACTCATTGTCCGTTCATTGTCATATGGGAAGGAAGGGTGATTATTAATGATGACAAAGAAGACTGAGCAAGCATTCTTGGCAGCAGGGCTGTCAGTTATGCCAAGCTGTCAATATCGCACATTCTTTACAAAGGTGTCAGAAGTAACAGCATTACGTAATCATTAAACTAGGGATGCAGCTATCCATTATATTCTTAGCGATTTGTCATTCGATTACTTTTTTATTTGTGGCATAATCGAGAAGCACATTTTAATAGACATTGCAATAGATATTTTATACACTGTACCTGTATAACATTGCAGTTGAGACTAGCCTGCTGTTCAAATGGAGCTGCTGTAGTGTTTGAGTCAGACTATTCCTTCACTCAAAACAAAATGGATAAATAACTTTCGTAAATCAAATCTCTTTGGTCATTTGACACCATGTTTCCAAAGTTCTGTCCAACAACATTGGCTCACCGGTTATATAACTCAATGAGTTTAGCCAGATAAGAAATGGATTCTTTGAAAATGGCCTAATTTGTACGTGAGTCAAAGTGGAGCAGTACCATTTATCAGGGATGTGTGTCCAATTATCCCCTGATTAATAGGCATTCATTTCCCTGCGTACATGACAGTGCACCCACAATCCAATTACTCTGTGGTGAAGCAATGGAGAAATGAAATGAGCCAAGGGCTTACATTTACTCTGTAAAGAAAAAAATATTATTGGTTTCTATAGCAAAGGGAGCAGTGATAGTACAGTAAATGGAGTGTGATGCATGAAGATAGAACCGGAGAAGTGATATGACGCTCATCTCTTACCCTGCACCATTGCATCCCCCTCACACAGGAAGTGCGCTCTAGCCAGTTGCCTTGCATTCAATTTCCATTTCATTTGTCTTTGGAAAGATCTTCATTTAACCCATTTAGGCCTAGAATTATTGAATGCTTTAACTATTGGAAAAATAGCAGATATACAAGCTCACAGTGCGGTGCCGTGCTGCGAGCTTGTAGATCTGCTATTTTTGAAAAAGTTGTGAAAATGTGTGCAAATCTTTAAATATATGTATTTTTAAAGCGAACGTTTGTAACTCAAATTTTGCTTCTGGGGGTGGTCCCTGGAACTAGATATTTTGAGATGGGGGTCCGTGGCCAAATAAATATCAGTTTAGGGGTCCTTCACATGAAAACGTTTGAGAACCACTGACATAGTAGTCTCTCAAGAACAGACTAACTGAGCTCCAGTTAAGTGAAAAGGACCTTTTCTTTGATGATGGCTGGCCAGATTGCTGACATAGAAACATAGGTTTTTCAAAAAACCTTAGAAGAATTTTTCAAAGATAGCAGATCTACAAGCTCGCAGCGCGGCACTCGGTGCCGCACTGTGAGCTTGTATATCTGCTATTTTTCAATAGTTAAAGCATAAAATAATGATACACAATAATGTATTGTGTACCCGTTCTAAATGGGTTTTAATACAGTGTTGTGTATATATTATGGTGATAAGACATCCCGGTTTGCCCCGAGATTGTCCCGGTAATCGCGCAGGGTGTCCCCAAAAAACATCTAAAACACTAGAATATCCTAGTTTTCAACATTCACTACCAAATTGTCCCGGTTTTCACCATAATTAAAATGATACAGTAACACTACGGTAACAGCCCACTGGTATGGGGGGTTACATGTTAAGTGTTTTCTTGTTTGGGTTTTGGAAAATATGTACACTCTAGTGTAGGTGTGCATTTCTGTCAGTCTACAGATATGGGTTTAGTTTTGTTCTCCGGTCGTAACGCACAGTAAACTCCTCAGTGTTAATTTAAAGTGTAGACCCCTATGGGTTCCATTTGGATAAGCCCTTTATGCTCATCGAGTTAAATTAACACTGAGTACTTTTACTGCGCGTTATTTGGTACACAAGATAAATCCTCCAATAGGGAGCAGGGCTTCACCTGAGGAGGTTTGTGGGGAGACCGTATCAGCTTTGCACTGGGACCGGAGGATTTACACATCAAAGCCCTTCTCATTAAGGGTGGCTCACTCCCAAAATTAGTTCTGTTATATCCTACAAAATGAATCACCGCCATCACCAGGGAATAATTCTCTCTCTCTCTCTCTCTCTCTCTCTCTCTCTCTCTCTCTCTCTCTCTACTTTGTACTTACAGTATCTCTTTCTCTTTCTTTCACATGTATTATAACACTTGAAAGGCTGTGTGTGTGTGTGTGTGTGTGTGTGTGTGTGTGTGTGTGTGTGTGTGTGTGTGTGTGTGTGTGTGTGTGTGTGTGTGTGTGTGTGTGTGTGTGTGTGTGTGTGTGTGTGTGTGTGTGTGTGTGTGTGTGTGTGTGTGTGTGTGTGTGTGTGTGTGTGTGTGTGTGTCTGAGCACTTGGATTATGCAACTTGCCTATTGTGGGGGATTTTCCTCTGAGTTTGAAGACATTTCCTTCCCAGTACACCTGGTAAATGTCATCGATACGTAATTCCACCTGGTGAAAAGTATAGCCTGATTGATACACTGTCCTGCGACGCAGCCAGTATGAAGAGGCCATAAAGCAGCATGTTGTCAAGTAGCATCGGGGGTTAGCGGTCGCCCATCTGGTGTTCCTGGCCAGATTGTATTCAAGATGAGAAGCATAGGATGAATCTGTTGAGGTTGATGACGTTTCTCTCCTCTCCCTCTCAGTAAATCGAACTAATAATAAATAAATGATAATAAACAATCGGTAATTTAATAAAAAATGATCCATTAATAATTCATCCGTATTTTGGCCATGTCATTAAATGCGAAGATCTTAAATTTTATAGTAAGAAATAGTGAGAATGTATCCGCTTCAATTTCCAGTTCCAATTTGGCCTGCTTTTTTTTATTTTTTTATTTATGATTTCTCTCTCCTGAAATTGGTATCCCCACCTGAAAATACATTTTCTGTTCGTTAAAGAGCTGGAGGGACGGGGAAAACCCCCATTACTGAACGAACAGTAATGATTCAGAATATAGAGCAATTTAGCGCTTATTTTAACTAAAACAGTCATGTACAGTACCTTTTTAAAGGAACTCAGGATTTGAGGGTGTAGTGGCTCATGTGTCAACTCATGAGTGTGTCAGCTGAGGAGTGGTCCAGGTCCAGGTGACCGTCAATCTGCATGGCTCCTAACAGCTGTGGCTGCGGGCCGCGCTGGATGGACGTCTGATTGAGTTATGAGTCCAAAATGAAGTGGATGCTTCCTGGCAACATTCATCATCTCCCTTGTCATTAAGATGCCCGCCGAGCTGCACACAACACATAAATACAACTGTTCACGGAAACAGGCGCACGCACGCACGCACACTTACACACACACCTTTGTATTTTTGTACTTGCGAGGACATCAGCATTCGAGGACAGTGATTTTATTGATACAATTTCAAATGTTTCGGGCCTAACCCTGAAGCTGAATATAGCCGAATCTACAGTTACAAGATTTTGAGCTTGTAGATCTATTTTTTGCCAGCATGCAACTAGGTAGGCCTATACAAATCAGACATACGTAACTCCAACCCCTAAACTTAAATACCTCGATTCTTAACCCTAACCTGAACCTTTTATACATTTTAAGCCTAACTATAAAACTAGTGACACACACACACACACACACACACACACACACACACACACACACACACACACACACACACACACACACACACACACACACACACACGGCCTGCAGTGACTGTGTCCTCCTCTAACCTGAGCCTGCTCAGTATGACAGCCAGCGTATGAATGTCACTTTGACTGACGAGCCACTCAGGCCTCCAAAGTGCTGCTATGCCACTCATTTGGTTTGATTTATAAGCAGCGCTGGGCTTGATGTAAGACAAAAGGAGGACGCTCCAATCTGTCTGCACTGCACTTAGTTAGCTGATAGATTTACGGACGTAACCGGATACCTGTTGTGACTGGCACCTTTTAGCACAGAAAGGGAGTCAGTGTTGTAAGGCTTGCTTCATTGAGGTGTACAGTAGGTGTGCGTGGGTGTCTCATACCAAAAATAGGTGCGATGCGTTGTGAGCTTGTAGATCTCGGTACGTGACACCCACACGCACAACTAAGTATAAGTCAGGCCAACATCCGTGGGAGTTCAGATAGAGCATCTCAACTCAGATCAAAATAAACATCCAACTTGGCAAGCTCACTAGGTAAAACGGACGGTTTATCTAAGGTCAGTTGTTTTCAAAGCCATGTCCGGGGACCCTAGGGGTCTTTTAGGAGATTTTAGGGCAGGGCTACTCAATGTTGCTCATGGGCATTGCTCATTTATGAATTGAGTACAAAAGGACCCCAATGCAAACAAGCCATTTCACCTTCTTGTAGTTTAAATCCTTTCCTGTACTATAAGCAATCATTGGGCCACACAGTAAAATACTGCTGTGTCTAACAGCCTAAAACTTTCTGTCCCTTTTTGATGTTTAAACAATGTTTTTGTAACGGACTACATGACTAGTGTAACATTAAGGAATAAAAACGCACCTAGTGTGAAGTGAGCGATGCTATTTTTATTAATGAGTTAATTTCATTAAGCGCCACGTGAAGCTTGGCCAATGTGCACAACAAACTTTGAGCGCTTTGTGCCAAGATGTAGGCCAGATGTAGGCCACGCTTCAGAGCCTGGACATAGCTAGATGTTGGAGCTTAGCTCCTTCCAGGAGCACCGCTCAAAAACACATTAAAGATTTTGTTCCATCAGGCCAAACATAGTCTTGCTAACGTGGACATTCTATGCCCCTGTCAAATCTCACCGGGTCCTCCGGCGTCTGGAATGGACACGGAGGGGGACATGACTCCTGCTGCTGTCCGCTTTGAGTAAATGAGGAAGTGATCTGCGGTGGAAAACAAGTGATAAATCATAGCGGTTTTATAATTATAACGGATAAGCCTAAACAAACCAGTTCACAAGAACAATACTGTTGTATAATAAGATATCTGAACGGCTACATATATTTTATATACAATTATGTTGTGAAGAACAGTTACAGGAGGGCTAGCCCAGACTTTTCTTCTTGAAATGCCTGTATCCCGTGGCTAGGCCAAACCAAACCTCATTGGATAAAGATTGTCATGGATATTAAATGACAGAATGCTTTTGCGATAAATCTGAGAATGGTAAACATACTCAAATAAACAAAGTATACTGTACTTGAAATTAGGCCATTGCATCACATTTCTTCTCTTGGAACAAACACATACAAAGAAAGCCAAGGCCTGTTTTAAATGTTAAATGTTTTTCTGGGATAAACTGTAAAAGGACATCATGTGTTGAACATTTACCCATTTCAGAACTGCTATTCTCTGGTAAAGAAGGCACATTGGCTTGTTGTTTACCTCCACAAAGGCAAATTCTTCCTCCCGTGTCGCAGAAATGTCCTGTGTGCATGACTAATTTTACGTTAACCTTTGACCATGACTTTTTTTTTATCTCATTCCCACTACCATAAACATAATATGCACGATCGCTCTCATTCTTGGGGTTAGTTACAAACAATTTGTCCTCATTGAAAGGAGTATAATTATATCTTTATTGGTAGTTGCTATGACAATGAAGGGCCGCAAAAAGGTGAATGATGGGCTGCATGCGGCCTGTAGGCTAACCCTCGTTTTGAGTATCCCTGTTTTAAGGGGTTGTCCAAATGAGGATGAGAATATTGTAACAATATGTTTCAGACTCGGAATCTGCTGTATTTCTCATGGACAATAATGTCATCTATTTAATGTAAACCAAACAAAACCGTTGAGAAGGTCCCTGACAGAATCAATTTGGGTGTCTGTGACAAGCCCTTGTCCTTGGTTAGTCTAAAATACTTTTTTACAATTAAAAGGTTTGAGAACCACTGTTCTACACAGCTAACACTCAGTAGCCTCAACAGCAGCATGCAGAGGTACAGTATAGTTGGAGTTAGAGCAGCAGGCAGTGATGACACATAACGCCTGAAGGTCCTCATACACAGCGAGCGTGACGAATAAACGATGAGCATGTGAAAATGTGTCTGCGAATATTATTGTCGATGCCTCATTCCAGATTTTGTTTGCCATGAGAAATAAACCTTGTTTAATTTATTTTATGTTATTGCCTTGTTATGTTCACATTCTGTGTGAATGTTCTCATGATTACCTTGGATAAGAGCGTCTGCTAAATGCCTACACTGTAAATGATATTTGACACAAACAACAGTTTAAATGAATGTGAATTAATCTCATGAAGTAAACGCTCCCTGTGTGTATATGACATTTTATTGGATGCTATTTGTTTGCAGTGGTGTAAAGTAACTAAGTGCATTTACCTAAGTACTGTACTTAAGTAAAATGTTGTGGTATTTGTACTTTACTTGAGTATTCGGTTGTTTTATTAGTAGGATTTTGATGCCAATACTTTTGTACTTTTATTCAAGTAAATGTTGAATTCCTGACGTTTACTTATAACAGAGTATTTCTACATTGCAGTATTGATAGTTTAACTTCAGCAAAAAATGTGAGTACTTTTCCCACCTCTGGTTGTGTGACCCTGTGTCACGCACCAAAAATAGACAATCTACAAGCTCATAACTGTGAGCTTGTAGATGGGTGGATGGATATTCGGTGCACAACACCCGCGCGCAACTAAGCATGAATCCGGATATACGGTCCATTGTGGCCATCTGAGCCCACCCACTCTCACCCTGATCTAACCCCCTCACCCCAGCTACCCCTGGGGCCCAGATTGACAACAATCACCAGCGTAAGGAAGGAGTAACTGCAGGGAGAGGAAGTAACAGAGTTGCCATGGAGCATAGTAAAAGAGATGAGGGGAGCCCATCTGCCAGGTGAAAATGTGTTGCGGCATCACAGGCTGTTACAGCCTGTTAAAGCTGCATTGTGTTGACATTTCTGATAGGCACAAGGCCTGAAAATTAAATGTGCTCGCTGGCTGTATGAAGGTTTCATAAGACAAAACCATAATTATCTACTGTAACTGCATCGGCCGTCCTTGTTTTTTGTCGCTTTGTTTGTAAAATGTCTTGTCAAAAGCTGGCCCATCTTTTAACCACTTAACCCTGATATAATTAGTTGACCTGAGTACCCCAGGGCTCTGTGCTTAGTCTGCTCTCCTTTCACACTGTACACCAAATCTCTTCACTGTAAACACTCGATCTACTGTACTGTGCAAGCTCACAATGTGTTGTCAGGACGCTTTGTGAGCCTATAGACTGCCCTCTATGCCTGAAAATCATTCAGAGCACTAGGCCACGCAAAGCTTGGCCAATCAAATCTGGATGTTATGTTTGTGACCGTATTTGGCCAATCAAATCTGGACTTTATGTTTGTGATGCCACTGCCTGTGAGACAATTTTTGAGACCATAGGTCGCAGTTTACTATGAAACTCTGCAGATCCTGTCCGTCCATGAGTAACAATGTCTATAGCTGACCTGTTGTGACATCACATTGTTGACTCAATGACCAAGACATCCTGTTCTGGCAATCATATATGAGTCCCTGATGTAATCAATATTAAGCCCATATTTGGCAATGCCCATATATGATCCATATGGCCAAGAGAGAATTCATTTGCAAATCAAGGCCTTGCAGTGCATGCTCGCCACACTGGGGCGTGAGAACCACGTTTGTTTGTCTGTGGGGTGCCACATTTGGAACCAAACGACTTTCACCACCCAACTATGTGTCTCTCTCTCCATATATGGAGCTGACTATCATCAGCTGGAACTCCATATATGAAGATCACTGGCCTCATCAAACCCAGACGTCCCTTGTATGCCCTATATGGAGATCTCTGATATCATCAATATTATGCTCATAGCTTGGAATGCCCTTACATGGACATCATTTGTGTGAGTCTCATGTGGTCTATAACATAAAATATCTATTATGTCAGACGTCAGTCAACTTAAACAACCAACCGCAACTCGAATAACACTTGCAAATTAATTCCGTCCTGTGCGAATTCTGTCCTTCCGTCCTTTAGGGCGAGGTCGCTTCTCGCCCTTAGTATCCAGCGCAAAATTATTGGTAGTACCTAAATGTACCTAACTTTGGCTGTTGTAGTAGCCTGACACTCAACCTGAATTGACATTTCGTTTCAAGGGGTGTGGCTAGCGATTCAGGGTCTGGAACTAGGCTACTGCTGTAGTCCTTTGGGCTGTTGTTTAACTTTTTTTTTTTTTTTACGTTTTCTGTGTATATTTAGAGTAGGACTACTCCACTCCACCACAATCCACTCCAAAGTGATGTGCTGTTGATGATAAGACTGTGGCTCCTTAATGGCTCCTGTGTCTCCACTTCTTCCACTTCCTCCATCAGCCTCTGTCCTCCCCTGACTCAGCTGGAAAGCTCCACAGATTCCCCGGCGGAGTCACGAATGCCAATTAATTGTAATTAGCACCACTGTAAGCGTAACTATTGCTGTTGCGCTCTGCTAATGAAGCAGGGCTGCCTCGGCCCCTGTGTGTTTACCCCATGGTAATCTATAGTATTGATGAAATTGAAGATCTGGAAGGCTGAGGGGATGCAGGATTCAACCTGACTATTGGTCTGTGCTGACTGGAGCAACAATGCCACCATGTGGCCAAACTGAGTATCAGATTAACTAAGGTTTTAAAGAGTGGACTCTTTTGTGTTATCTTGCAATTGCAATTGAGGCCAGCGGTTTCTGAACCTGTGGGCCATGAGGATACTGCAATTGGGCCGCCAAATAATTTAATATATAAAATTAATTAATGTAAAAAAATCATTACATTACATTTATAGTGATATCAGTGAATTGATACTATGTTATTTCCAATGAACAATTGATTGATCATTGAAATAAACATGCTCTGAAAATGTTGCACACAGCCCACCTGCATGCCGTGTGCAGGTGGTCAGATGGGTGGTCCGCAAACAGATTTTCAATTAGGGCCTGATCCAGAAAAGGTTGTGAACTGCTGATGTAGGCATTGAGCATGCGCCCCCACCCAGAGCGACCTAGGAGTTGCAAGGTCGGAGTAGTTACTTGCATCATTTGTCAGACAACAACAGGGCAGTGGGTCAAGGGATTGGAAGTGGCAGGAGAACAAGGACATGCCACAAACTGACTGGGAATAACAAGTAAGCAAAGTACCTACAGCAGCATCTAGGCCACAGTGGGGCCGCTAACAAGGGCCAATTGAAAAGGAGAAGAAAATAAATATGATTGTTGTGCCTGTTTAACCACTTTCAACCTGGCATTGCTATTTTGGGCATATCATTATTGTCAAAAGCTTTAATTTATTTTCTTCCAAAAATAGCTAAATTAGCTACAAGTTAACAATGCGTTGCATGGTGTTGTATTGGGATTGTATAACTTATCTTTTATTCATGTATGACATTTCACAGGTTTCATAGGTGTTCCTCTGTGTGGAAAAGTTTGTGATTTTGGAATCTCTGATCTAGTCAATCTAAATAGTCCACAAGCAGTAAGAGCTTATACACCCAGACATGGAGCTGTACTGGGGCTAGATGCATGATGATTTACTGATGTCAGGTTAATTAAGGATGATGGAGTGATCTTCAATCTTTAGTTGATTGATTGATTGAGTATTTTATTAGACAAAAGTGGAGAACATAAGTATAGTCAATACATTAAAAGAATGTAGTTCAGTATAAGTACAGTTAAACACCCTGCCTAAAAGGAACATCCCAAATAAGTCTTTTTACGGCCTTTTTTACGTCGGAAGTCCTACGTTGCGTCAAGTCTAGTTTTTAAGCAGTTCTGCTTAATTCTATTTGGAGTTTCCTCAGGAGACCGTTTTAGCTTGACTGTCAGAGTCGGACAGACCTGGTATGACCGTAATTATTTTCAAAAATCTAAACCGGGACCACCTCCTGGTGTTTTCATCGGGATGGGGGACACCTCGTGACTAGAATAGAAAATTATAAATGTAGCTTATGCCTGCTGAGTGTACTGTAAGTGAATATGGCTAACACTGGACTAGTTACTGCACTCAGGAGATGGGTGTAAAATGGAGGAAAGTTGCACTGATCACAACACCTGATGACTGAGTACACAGTGCACACCTTCACAGTTCAATCCATTCGACACAATCCAACCTCTTCTCTTTCAATAAAGCATCCAGGTGGTCTTTAACACTTCACTACCCAATCCTCAAGCCCAGGTAATGCAGTAAATCTTCAGTCAAAGTCAAGTCAGATAATGGGGGTTTGGGTGAATGGTGTGTTGTTGTCTGGCTGAAGATTATCCTACAAGGCCTGACAGGATAAGGAGATGTCTAGAGTAGTGTAGAAGAATCAATTTTTTTTACCCCCTTTTTATCACAGATTTAGTCGTTATTCCAATTAATTCCTCCCAAAACACTTTTCTGTTGTCACTACTGTTGCATCCTACTGACTCACCTGCCAGTGAGGAGCCCCCACCGGGAGGACGTAGCCTTCATCCTGCTCCTCCCGCCCAACACTCCCTGCTGACAGGTGCCACCCCAGCCCGTAGGAATACATGCAATGACTAATATCACCCTCCCCACCCGGCTTTCCTTCCCCGAACATGGGCCAATTGATTTTGCATGGACGCTCGATAAAGACGGATGTACCATGGTGGATTCAAGCCCACAACAAAATAACTTATGTGGTTTAGCTTGATGAAGATCTAATAAGATCGAAACGTTGACTAGCAATAAACATATGGAGCGTAACCAGTGTGCAGACTATTATGTCCTTCTTGATGATTCTGCTTGTCTAGCACCTGGGCCACGGACACTCCCCCCCCCACCCCACCCCCCGTGTGTGTGTGTGTGTGTGTGTGTGTGTGGGTTTGTGTGTGATTGTGCATGGCCTGAACAACAGCGCCCCTCCCTTAACATGTGTGGTCACAAAAGGTACTGTAGGCTAAATAGATATAGATACACCATAAAAATGCTATTTTACAGCATACGATTTGTGAAAGTGACAAACGGGCTTCACAGTTATGTCAGGTGTGTTCATATGCTGATGGTGATGCGATTTCAGATCAATTGCTCCAGCCACCGAGGAGAAACGCTGAGACAGACAGACAGACAGACACTCACTCACGACATTCGCAAAATTATAGTATAGATTGTGGTGAAAACCTGAAAACCAGAACAATCCTGCTATTACAGGTAAAGGACCGTGGTGGGGAAAGAACATGTTTTACTGCGTTTCAACTGAACAGTGAAGGGCAGTCACTGACTGGCCTGATAATTTTCTGATTTCTCATACAGAGTCCAGACTGATACCGTGGAGGAACGTGTGAGTGAATCCACGTTATCAGTCTGGCTTTAATGCCAGACTAGGAAAGTCTAGTGAGGTTAAGTAACTTGTAACTAAAGTTGTCAAATAGTGGAGTAAAAGTACAATATTTAGATCCAAGATGTAGTGGAGTAGAAGTAAAAGTATTGGAAATTGCAAATACTCAAGTAAAGTACAAATACCTCAAAATTGTTCAAGTACAGTACTTAAATATACTTAGTTACTTTACACCACTGGTAAAGGACATATTGTTTTTTCTATAGGATGACTCATGATTGGCTATTATTTCCTGTTGGAACAGTGTTTCTGTAATTGCTAAGGATCCAAAATGGGTGAGAATACACCGGTAAGCAAATATAAATATAGGCTACTTTAATATGAGACTTGCACCAGTTGAATCATGTTAGATACATGTCTTACTATACATTTGACTGTCTTAGAACCGTATTTTTATCTTAGTTATGTTACCTTTACCTAATGGTCATTGGTAATTAAACCACTCAAACCATTGTTCAACCCTCATTGACGGGGATCTGAAGATTTTCCCATGGATCCTTTTCCCCCTCTACACCAATTATCTTTGCGGAATTAGCCGACCTGCGGTACAAGCTCACAACGCGCTGCATTGCGCCACGTAATGATCTTGTAGATCTGCTATAATGCGCTACATTATCACCCATTTTCAGTGAATGTTCACCTCCTATGACATGCACAGATTAAGGGGCCGTCCACACGACGCCGGATTTCATTTGACCGGGGAGGTAGAGCCACGATTAACCATGGGTGTCCACATGCAAACGCATGAAAACGGAGGACTAGACAAATAGTTTCCAAAACTCCGGCTGCAGTGCATTTTTGTTACCCGGGCGTATTTCTTTTGCCCTGTGGACAGCATAAATGGATAAGTTCTTTGCTTGCATGCTTACGTCACCTTGTGCTCCTCGCTCCCTCCTCCTTGCAATGAGAGAATCCCGTAGTGGTCTCTGTAGAATATCCATTTTATGAGCGCATTCACGACATGTTAACATTAGAGAGCTGTCCTGTTTAGGGATGGAGCCTTAATGATGAATGATTGTTTTAATGATATGTTTTACTCTTGTCAATTGTCATCTTCATAGATGGTGGTCAGCCACAATGTTCTAAATTTGTTTTCTCACATATCTTTCCACCGGCTCAATAAGCAGGATCGATAAGGTGCTCATTATCAATAACGAGGTACAGCCCTAGTCTTGTTAAGTAACGGAGCATATCCGATGCGACGCGCCTGCCTCTTCTCTTGGTCAAATTTTGGATATTAATAAGCAGCCATGAATTATAAGCCAGCAATTGTTATAATTCAAAGGTATATTATAAATAAGGATATATCAAATGATTTCAAGCATAATGGAGACATACACACGCATGCAGGCATTATTCACGGCATGTGCTGCCTTTTAAATTATTTCCACGATCAGCACAAGCAGTTGTCATAATTATAATATTATAAAACATACATTAATCACCTCTTTAAGCCCTATTTTATACTTATTAGGCTGTTTGAAAATAGCCGATCTGCAAGCATACAAGCTCACAAGCATCGAATCAACTTTTCTTGATGGCGCGCCAGTGCGCCTTGTGTGATTTTCGCTTGCAAATGTCATTTTATTTATTGAGTCTATACTAACGCATGGAGGAGATACACAGGACCTGATGTTGGTATAGCCTACTGTAGCCTATGACTTTTTGAGCGGTGGTCACAACGCTCCTATACGTGGCCGTGTGTGTGGGTCTGTCTGTCTGTCTGTCTGTCTGCGTGTCTGTCTGTCTGTCTGTCTGTAGCCTGCAGTAACCTTTTCTGACCACACATGTTAAGGGAGGGGCGCTGTTGTTCAGGCCAGGCCAGACCAGGCACACACACACACACACGCACGCGCGCACACACACACACACACACACACACACACACACACACACACACACACACACACACACACACACACACACACACACAGGGGGGAAGGGGGGGGGGGGGGGGGGGAACCACCGCTCAGTTCACACGGGTGTGATTTTTATTGTGTGGGCAGCTATAGGAGGAGGGGACCAAAATGAACCATACCGATGTTGCTTATTATAGCTTTTTAATTGCCTTGGCTTGAACTAAAACAATATTTGACAGACATGACTAGCTTACTGATGATTTGGAATAATAGGCTATATTATTGCAATCGATGATTGCAATGGAATGAGTTGTATGGAATGGAGGAATAGCGCACAATGGAAGCATGACCTAACAGTACTTGTTTACTGCTTCGATTCCTCTCCCCTCTCCTGCTCTAGAAATAGTTCGCAAATTTATATTAAATGAATGTTTAAATAGCAATTGTGCATGTTAAAGTGTGAAGATTGTGAAACTTGACGATGCATAGCCTATAGATACAGTAGCTGCGCTGCAATCATTGCAGCGCATGAGAGCAGGGGGACGCGGCCACCCGCTTCGGTGACGCGCAGACAGGGATTTATAGCGTTTTCATGTGGGCAGAAATGTTTTTCTACACAGGGCCGTGTGGAGGCATAGAGGGCCAACCCGGGGAAGTGGAATTCTTATTGGTGTAGATTAGGCCTAAGGATGCTAAGGTCCATGTGGTTCATAAAATCACTGTATATTTCTTGAAGCTTGTGAAGGACTGTTTCTTTGTTCTCTTTCATCATCATAAATAGTCAGTGGTGGAAGACGAAGAAGCACTCAGATTTTAAAAGTACAAGTTAGTGTTATAAGTAAAAGTTATGGGGGTCCCTGGCACAAAATCCTTTCAGATGTGAATCCGTGGGCCAAATGCATATCAATGTGGGTTGTGGGGGGTCCCTGATATGAAAACGTTTGAGAACCACCGTTGTAAACAGCGAAGAAGGCTTGTATGATAGTCCATGTAACATGTAGCTCCCTGCTCAATGCTTCATTCTTGTAGCTGGTAGAAGCTCTTCTCTTCGGTTAATATTACGCTGTAGTGATTTGACTCGCTGGGGATTATTCTCTTCCAACAGAGGCTCAAATTGTCACTTTCTCTGTGTGGGCACAACAGTTGAAACAACCTAATCATGCGACAGAGAACGTAAATATACCCTTTCTCTTGTAATAGTCGATGGAAGCCAACGTAATAGTCATTTTCTAAGTGCTCTGTGCGAGTAATGGTACAGTAGAGCCTGGCGTTAAGGGTCCATGTTTAAATGTTCTCTGCACGTAGTAATAGTTGGCAGAAGCTCATGTAATAGTTGGTGTTTTGTCTGTGAGCGGGCTCTCAGGTAACAGAGTCCCTGCATATTGAATGAGATGGTAATGAGGGGGAGGGGAAGGAAGGGGGAGCCTTATCACTGCGGGGCCAAATTCCGACAGTGAATTGCGCAGTTGTAACAAAAGTAACAGAGCGTCCATTCAGCCTGCACTAATCCAGATGGGAAAGTCAAACAGCAGAAAGTCCATGGCACAAACTCATTTCATCACTTTATTAATTTAGATATTGCCTCCTCGCTCCTGCGGGGAGAGAGAGAGAGGGGGAGGATGGGGTGGGTGTGGGGGGGACCTCTGAAATGACCAACATCGGTGAGGCGTTTTGCTCTACATGGTTCCCCCTCTACGTCTCCTCCCGTTATCTGTTTAATTCATCCCGCCAATCTTGGCTGTCTTTACCCACTAAATTTCCCTTTGACACGCATGCCTTGCTTCGCATAATCCCCACTCCGGGGCAGAATTAAAAATGGAAAAAAGAGGAGGGAATAGGACAGGTGGCTGGAGAATCCTTGAAATAATGTTCAATGCCAGGTCCAGGAACGATTTGACCAGATTCAAACTGGGGGCCTGATAGGGAGTCTGCATTTTTCATATTTTGGAATCGAGAGAGAGATTGGTGGTATGTGACAGCTAGAAAGTGTGTGGAGACTGAAAGTCCCCAAAGAGCCTGGTCGAAGAGTCGCTTCTTTAAATTGTGGTGGCAGCATGACTTCAGGGGGAGGACTGTAGCATGGAAGATGAGAATGTCAAAATGTCACTCTTCAGAGGTCTGATTTGAAAAAGTTTTCTGAGTCGGACGAAAGCTGAAAATGAGAAGTGTAGTCTTTCTTTCTTTCTGTCTTTCTTTCTTTCTTTCTTTCTTTCTTTCTTTCTTTCTCGGCCTGCATCCAGTATTGACCCATAAGGACTTCTTTGCTCTGAATACGGCGGAAGCGTTTATCTCTCAACATCCATTTAGAGCGGTTGAACAGCCATTCATTGGTGTTTCTGTCGGTCTTATCTGACCAATCAGTATTGACATGCCGCGCTAGAGCACAGCTTGATATTTCAACACAGCTCTGTGGGCAGCAGTGTACCGTATCAACAACGCATGATACAGGGGGGGTCTTTTACACATGAAAAGTGTGTATTTATGATTTTGGGGCGTGATAAAGAGGGCATAATGGCAGCAGAGCACTGCAATTTACAGCAGCGTGCAATATTGACATGTGCAATGGAGGCTATGACTGGAGATGCTGCACAATGTGTTTGCTTTGTCAAAGTTGCGGATACAACTGAAATACAGTAACCAGAAAAATGCCCGTTGCTTGGCTTGTTAGACATGTGGATGGTGTTAATGTTCAATGGTTATTGGGTTGCGTGGAGATTAAATCTGTGGCACGTCAGGAAATTACTGGAAGACTTATTTTATTCAGAGACTGGATCCAATTGTCTAAGACTAGGGGTCCTATTGGCCAAAGAAAAGGTATTATGGCTCATTTAGATGTACCGTATATATAAATTATACCATGTTTCCCATCGAAGATCTGTTCTTCTTGGGGTGAGTGACACAGTTCCATGATGACATTAATTGCTGGTCATGCTTAAAGCTAAGGCTAGATCAGTGGTTCTCAGAGTAGGGTCTGGGGACCACCAGAGGTCCTTGAGTGGATTCCTGTGGGTCCCTAGCGAAATGAGTTAAAGATAGCAATACAATCAGTTTAACCACGTTAACCCTATTGTAATTCTTTTGCATAAATCTTCAAAACAAATACCCGCTTCTGAATATTTTCAGATGCGTAAATGTTAAGCATAATGTCTTCCTGTACCACTGTGCGGTTTACATTTCTGTCTAATAAAGTATTCAATCAATCAATCAATCAAACGGACATGAAAATGTTTGAGAACCGCTGGTAGATACTGGGTGTCTCGGGGCTGGTGTGCAATGCGCTGCGGGCGTCATGTCGGGGGGCAGGCTGTGCCATGCGCTGCCACAAACGGCGGCAGGCGGGCGGCGCTATTGATTGGGCTCCACAGGCTGAGACCAGCCAATTCAGAGCACCAGTGAGCCGAGACCGATTGGGCCTCCTGAGTTACAAAATCCCAGGGCTCTTCTTCTCATCTGCCAAAGAAAAAAGAAAAAACCTATTTCTCATTCTCCACTCAAATGTGTCCAGGAAGAAGTTGCATATTTTTTTTTAATGGAAAATTACTTTTAGGAACAGGAATATTCATAGTTTGGTCACCATCAAATTGTCTTCCAATACCTCTGACTGTAGAAACTACCATTCAGTCACCATTCACAGCTCTTAAAGGTGCAGTAAAGTGATTTTCTTTTGTTAAAATAAGTGTTAAATAGCTCTATAGTCTGATAGGAATCATTGACATAGAGTGCTCATTCAGTTATAGTGGTCTCCCTGTCTTTCCAGCTCTATAATAGTAAACAAGGCCTTATGTGCCACAAGGCACGAAGTGGATATGTAACAGGTAGGCCTAATAGTAAACAGAGAATGCATTTTCAGGTTGGGATACCAATTTCTTTACTATCAGGAGAGAGAACAGTTGGAAGTGATGACACAAAGAAATGAGCAGACACAATTGAAACTGGAACACTGTAACGATGAAGCTGATACTCGTCCCTGATTGGATGAAATTGGCAACGAAAAAAGCAAAACGTTGAAATCTGGAGATTCAAGGTTTCTGCCCCACAGCAACATACAGTATCAGCTCGAGCCCCTGCCCTTTTATCCATCTGTAAAAAGTGCCCTCTCCTGACCATGCATGCAGTTTGTGCTACAGTGAAAGAAATGCATATGCCCTCGTTCCATGCCATACCTGAAGGCAGCATCCTGAACTTGAATGCAGCATCTTATGTTGAAATCAAGAAATGTGTAGAAATCAAGCATCGAAAATAACCGACCTCCAAGCTGCGACGCGGTGTGAGCTTGGAGGTCTGCTATTTTCAATGTTATCACCAAAAGGCCCTTTTCGAAATTTCAGCTCCTGCCTCTCTAACATTCTCTGCACGTCACTGCATATCAGACAGTCAGTAACAGATCTAGAGTCGAGGCACTAAAATGTTATGAAGTTGTAAAAAGTCATGTAGCTCAGTGGGTCTCAGATCGCAAAAAGATCTCCTATTTTTGAAAACATTTTGAAAAACTCTTGAACAAATGCGGAATACTTTTGAGTTGGTTGAACACAAATGTTCTCTTCTGGGGGGTCCCTGGCACAACAATCTTTTCAGGTGATGGTCCGTGGCCAAATACATACAGTATCAATTAGATCAGGGGGTCCTTGACCACTGACGCAGCTGATAGCAGTGTGTTTGTCTTCAGGTACGGCAAGCTGCTGCCTTCGCTCCAGGTCAAGCAGTTCTCAGCTGCTACAGGGCTGAGTCGCATGCTGATCATCCTGGGTGTGATTGAGCCAATCATCAAAGGAGACGACATCTCAGAGGACGTCATACAGCGGCAGGTCAGGCCAACGCACGCACGCACGCACGCACACACACACACACACAAACACGCACACGCACACGCACACAAGTACACCTGCACACGCACGTATGCACGCACACACACACACACACACACACACACACACACACACACACACACACACACACACACACACACACACACACACACACACACAACCTCAGGCTAGATTCATTGTCAAAAAAGAATGTGTCTAATAATTTCCTTTTTGGACAGTGTGAAAGTCACCGAGGCGCTCAGGGGTGTTTTAAAGATGTTTCAAGGTTTAGTTGTACAACAATGCAACAGTACTGAAGAGGGCTATTAATAGCAAACCGCAAAGTCTTAGAGTCCTTGGCTGTTTTTATATTGTCTTACTTTGTTGAGTGTGTGTGAGTGAGTGTGCTTCATTTCTAGTTACTGTAGTTTTCTTTGACCTTGATAATAATTTAAAAAAAAAACATGTTGTGAATGAAAGTTTTATTTGTAAAAAAAAATCACATGTAGTCTAGAGTACAAAATACAATGTCTCTCTCAGTACACAGTAACAATAGGACTTCACAGTTCAGAGGGAGAGTGCAGGACAATACATTCCTATTATCGTCCTCTGTGCATTTAGGCCACAGCCACAGGGTGGTGCTAGTGGAAGAATAATCTCCTCCTTGTGGAGAGATTTGAGTGCATGATGTTGTTGGTAGAACCATTTCCCCCCCATTTCATCAGAAAATGTGAATTTGCCGTTTTATATGGCGCCAGATGTCATTTTGAATAAATGAAAATCGAGCCCGTTGCAAGCCAATTGACGTGACATCGCAAACAGTACAGTATCTCCTGATGCATGCTGTATGGTAAACTCAGCATTTTGACAGGTCATTGTGAATAGCAGCCTTGTGTGGAAGGCTGTTAACCCATTTAGGCCTAAAATTATTGAATGCTTTAACCAGTGAAAAATAGCAGATATACAAGCTCACAGCGCGGCACCGAGTGCCGCGCTGCGAGCTTGTAGATCTGCTATTTTTGAAAAGTTGTGAAAATGTGAGCAAATGTTTCAATATATATTTTTCAAAGCAGACTTTTGTAACTCAAATCTCTGCTTCTGGGGGTCCCTCGAACAACATATTTTGACATGGGGGTCTGCGGCCGAATAAATGTAATTTTGGGGGTCCTTGACATGAAAACGTTTGAGAACAGCTGATTTAGAGGAAGGATTTAGAAGTCGGGTCAAAGATCGGGTCAAAGATATTCAAAGACTTGCACTCATTTTCATGATTTTTCAAAAATAGCAGATCTACAAGCTCGCAGCGCGGCACTCGGTGCCGCGCTGTGAGCTTGTATATCTGCTATTTTTCAATAGTTAAAGCATAAAATAATGGTTAAAGTGGTTCAAATCTAACGCGACTCGGGCGCGTTCCAGGTATTTGAGAGTTAATATTAGCCTACAAGCCTTTCCAGCCCCATTCCGTATTACTGCAGATGAGCTTCTGTCTGAGGATGTTCCACAGTTTGTGTCGTAGCTACTGGGATCTGGAGTGAATCAGTAGGAACAACGGCAGCACAGTGACACTCCTGTCTGTCACATGGGCCTGTAGTCATTTGACTACAGGCCTGGACAGAGGAGCAGTAATGGATTGTTGAGAGGAACAACAACCAATATCCTACGTAACACGGAGAAACATATCGTCGTCGTCGGGTGGAAACCTTGTATGTCCCAAATTATTACTTTTCAGAAATGTAAGAAAAGAAAAGAAAGATCCTGTGTTCCAAATGGATCCAATGTAGTTTAAGCTTGTGCAATACCTTTCAAAACACACAGATACACCTAAGCACTTTCCAAAATGGCAGATGTACAGGCTCTATTTTTAGAGAAGGGTTGAAAATGTAACCTGGCGAGCCTACAGTACATTGGACATGTCATCATCATAGATTAACATTATTATTATCTATACTATAATGTTGCGAATGTCTGAGTGAGTGAGTGAGTGTCTGTCTGTCACAGCGTTTCTCCTCGGTGGCTGGAGCAATTGATCTGAAATCGCATCACCATCAGCATATGAACACACCTGACATAACTGTGAAGGCCGTTTGTCACTTTCACAAATCGTATGCTGTATATTAGCATAGATATGGTATATCTACTATCTATTCTGCATCTAGCATGAGGCGCATCTATTCTGCATCTAGCATGAGGCAACATGTTTAACCAGCTCTCTCTGTGTGTGTGTGTGTGTGTGTGTGTGTGTGTGTGTGTGTGTGTGTGTGTGTGTGTGTGTGTGTGTGTGTGTGTGTGTGTGTGTGTGTGTGTGTGTGTGTGTGTGTGTGTGTGTGTGTGTGTGTGTGTGTGTGTGTGTGTGTGTGTGCAGGCAGGCGAGTGTGTGCGCAGGCGGGTGGGCGGGTGGGCGGGCGGGCTGGGGGGGGGGGGGTAGCCATTAAACGAAACAGGTATTTCTTACATTGATGCTCCTACATATTATCATGCAAGCACCAGTTAAAGTTACTTTCCATCCCTCATATACTGTATGCACAGTGCACATCCCATAACCCACACACTGCACATCATTTTGGAGCTCATATCTTTGAACGGGTAAGGGCTAGTTATTATTTATTTTATTTTTCAAAGAATTTAAAAAAAAAAGTGAAATATCAAATACAGAATTTAATAAAAAATGGTTCATCTACTAGCTCACAACGCATAGTGATTTGTTGTGTTATAAGTAGGTTTTAGTTAAATGTGAATGACGTTGCGGGTCGTAGATTAGTATGTGAACGGTCACAGCTTGTCCTTATGTATGTATCTCTGTCTATAACGCCTGACACTGTGGTTCTATGGATTTGTCGCTCGGACATTATGCTCTGATGTCACTGTGATGTCAGGGGAACCACTCTAACGGAATGGGTTTGCCGCTCTGAAATAACGCTCTGGCTTCACTGTGATGTCACCCTAACAGAATCCCTTTTATGCACATATATGGAGTTCCATATCATCATCCCATATCTGTGTGGCTGGTTCTACAGACAGGGATCTCCATGTATGGGCATAAAAGGGTATGAGATCAGATGTCATAGACATCATAGGACTTTCACGTAACGAATATCTGAGTAAGCATGTTTGGGCTCTCACCGCATATCTACATATACAGTACATGGATCTCCATATATGGTTACCAGGGGTCTCCATACAGTATATGGGTAACTGGTCCGATATATCACTGGCCAGATGGCCAAGAACTGGCGCGACCTCTCCCCTTAAGGCGAGGTCGCATGTCGCCCTGAGGCGTGTTACTAGTCTTTATAGGTGTGTGTGTGTGTGTGTGTGTGTGTGTGTGTGTGTGTGTGTGTGTGTGTGTGTGTGTGTGTGTGTGTGTGTGTGTGTGTGTGTGTGTGTGTGTGTGTGTGTGTGTGTGTGTGTGTGTGTGTGTGTGTGTGTGTGTGTGTGTGTGTCTACGTGTACAGATGACCGGTTCAGGTTCATAGAAGCCATTTTCAGAGGCGTAGATGAAAAAAAGCACTTTAAGACACCTTGTGCCGCCACCCACGTTCTGATGGCAGTAGTTATGTTCTGATGGCAGTAGTGATGTTCTGATGGCAGTAGTGATGTTCTGATGGCAGTAGTGATCTTCTGATGGCAGTAGTGATCTTCTGATGGCAGTAGTGATCTTCTGATGGCAGTAGTGATGTTCTGATGGCAATAGTGATGTTCTGATGGCAGTAGTGATGTTCTGATGGCAATAGTGATGGCAGTAGTGATGTTCTGATGGCAGTAGTGATGTTCTGGTAGCAATAGTGATGGCAGTAGTGATGTTCTGATGGCAGTAGTGATGTTCTGATGGCAATAGTGATGGCAGTAGTGATGTTCTGATAGCAATAGTGATGGCAGTAGTGATGTTCTGATGGCAGTAGTGATGTTCTGATGGCAATAGTGATGGCAGTAGTGATGTTCTGATGGCAGTAGTGATGTTCTGATGGCAGTAGTGATCTTCTGATGGCAGTAGTGATCTTCTGATGGCAGTAGTGATGTTCTGATGGCAATAGTGATGGCAGTAGTGATGTTCTGATAGCAGTAGTGATGTTCTGATGGCAGTAGTGATCTTCTGATGGCAGTAGTGATGTTCTGATGGCAGTAGTGATGTTCTGATGACAATAGTGATGGCAGTAGTGATGTTCTGATGGCAGTAGTGATGTTCTGATGGCAGTAGTGATGTTCTGATGGCAGTAGTTATGTTCTGATGGCAGTAGTGATGTTCTGATGCAGAAGTAGTGATGTTCTGATGGCAGTAGTGATGGCAGTAGTGATGTTCTGATGGCAGTAGTTATGTTCTGATGGCAGTAGTGATGTTCTGATGCAGAAGTAGTGATGTTCTGATGGCAGTAGTGATGTTCTGATGGCAGTAGTGATGTTCTGATGCAGAAGTAGTGATGTTCTGATGGCAGTAGTGATGTTCTGATGGCAGTAGTGATGTTCTGATGCAGAAGTAGTGATGTTCTGATGGCAGTAGTGATGTTCTGATGGCAGTAGTGATGTTCTGATGCAGAAGTAGTGATGTTCTGATGGCAGTAGTGATGTTCTGATGGCAGTAGTGATGTTCTGATGGCAGTAGTGATGTTCTGATGCAGAAGTAGTGAGGTTCTGATGGCAGTAGTGATGGCAGTAGTGATGTTCTGATGGCAGTAGTGATGTTCTGATGGCAGTAGTGATGCAGGACCTATTTCAGCTTTCTGAAGTATTACCGTTGTTTCCAAGGAGATAAGGACAATCATTGTGCTTGAATTCCCCAAAGAAATAAAAGGCTTTTTGAAGATGGACTAGAGTGAAGGTTATAACACACACGCACGCACGCACGCATGCACGCACGCGCGCACACACACACACACACACACACACACACACACACACACACACACACACACACACACAAAGACTCAATAGAGCATGCAGTCCATTTCTCAAGGGCATGTTCTGTGACCACTGCTTAATTGAACTGGGGCAGAATTGTTTGGCTGCTATGTTAATGGAGTGAATCTTCTCATCGTGTGTGATAGATTAAGTTAAAGGGCAGTGTTGTTGCTCAGTTTCGTCCTGTAGCCTTTTTTGTAACCAAATCTTGCAAATCTACAAGCTCGAAACGTGTCGCTTCGAAGTAGGGCGTTAATTTACGGGGAAAAAAAACACATTTAAAAAAAATATATGCCCGAAAGCAACAATATGATTTTACGGAGAGCAGCAACTCTTTCTTTTTATCAATGGCAGATGGCAGGAGGTCACTAATGCTAATCCACTGCACACTGTCCTGGGCCATGTGAATAACTGAATGCTGAAATGTAACAGTAATCTTTATATTAATACAATTTGTCCTTTTAAAAATGTTCTAATTAATTTCTGGTCTTTTTTCTGTTTCTCTCCACGTAGAAATACCTGCTAAGCAACCCGGCCCATCAGAGCAGTGCCGTAGATGAGCATTACTTCCTCAATGAGAGTGCTGCTCAAGTCAGGTATGACAAACTGCTCCTTGATTAGTTATTATAATTATGCTTTTTTTAGTTGATTACTATTAAGAGACTGTATGCAAAGCTCTCATCCTAAGTGCTTTGCTCAAAATTCCTTCATGCGATTTGCTTGTCAAGGACTTACTACTCAAAAGGAGCAGTTAATTATGTAACTAAATAACTATGCCTGGAATGCGGTGTAAACATGAAATGAATAGAAGTTGTTGACTTATTATAATTTGTTTCCCCATTTCTTCTTTAAGGGACATCACTAAATTCAAGCCTATTTCCAGTCGGACATCAGTGAGTGTGATCACCGGAGACTGTTATGATGAGCAGATTCCACAACATTTAAACCAAGTGAGAATGCTGGGCTTTACATCAGTGGTTCTCATATTTTAACTGGGGACCCCCCATCCTGACGAGCACCAAGAGTTGAGGCATTACATTTTGTATTGTGAAAATAGCCGATCTACATGCTCATAACGCCTCGCGTTGCGAGGCGTTATGAGCATGTAGATCAGCTATTTTCACAAGTTTGCCTCTAATATTTGGCAATTTGGCCAATGTTTAATTTGTCATTTTAGAGATATTAAAAATTCCTTAAATTCTCACTTTAGAAATGTGCATATACTCTCTATACACTTCAACTTTATGTTGGTTTGTTTTCTGTTGAGGGAGAAAACAATGTTGCACATTAAGTTAATCCTTTGGGGACCCCCCCAAAATAATACGTAACCACTGCTTTACATTACCTTCATGATAACTGTTAACACCTATACTGCCATAGCTTTTTTACCTGGTTTTCGGAGGCTCTGTGCACGCCACACGTACCCATTGTGCGAGCGGAGGCTCCGGATCACGGCAGCCGAACGTCTCTTCATTCACGTGGAGAAGAACAAATACAACCGCAATGTTCCGTGTGTAAAATAGAAAATGGGTCCATTTTGACCAAACGTGCGATGTTGGAAAATAATCCGAGATATAGCCATTCTTCTGCAGCCAGGATGAATACAATTCAACGGCCGGAAGTTACTTGCCGGAAGTGGCTTTTGCAAGGCATCATGGGAAACTGAGTTTTTTTCCTTCAAACCCACCTGCGTGAGCGCCGGGTCTATCGGTTAAAAACGGCAGGAGCATGGCAGGCTACTGTAGTAATTAAGTGTACTTGAGTAAAAGAAATCAGGTACTTTTACTTTATTGGACTACTTCCAATTTCCAATACTTTTACTTCTACTCCACTACGTCTCAGAGACAAATGTGGTACTTTTACTCCACTACAATTATTTGAAAGCTTTAGTTACTAGTTATTTTGTAGATTTAGGTTATTATTACAAAACATTCACATTTACCACTTCAGTCCTTAAACTTTGGCTATTTGAAAATAGCTGATCCACAAGCTCACAACACTTAGCATCACAACAAAAATAGTACAACATTTTGGTACATTTTCCACCACTGCTAGTAAGCAACACAGCTGCAGCTAAAAAGATTAATAATGGGTATTTCTTTATGTTTTAGGTGTGCCCAGAGACACGCTGGTGCTGCTGTGCTGGTCAATGCTTGCACATTCACATACCTACATCTGACACACCCATTATTAATAACTGCAGCTGTGTTGCTTACATCACAATGTACTGTACATGCATACATAAATCAGCAGGTAGGTCAGTATTTTGCAGCCTGCCGTGTTTTTGGTTTTGGTCTATTAACCAGAAATGGAAAACAAACTACATAAGCAGCCTGGGATTTTAGAACCCACCTGTTTCTCTTTGAAAATTAAACATTTTAAATTCAAGAGACAGTGCGCCTCCGACGCAGTTGTTGGAAAAGTATTGGGAGATGTGCTTATTTTCTCAGTCTTGCATTCAGCCAATGAGAACACAGGCATGGCTGCGCTTGGGAGAATTGCTTTACTATTAGACTAACTCTTAACACATGCTGTGCCTAACACGTTCCCAGACGTTTTAATGTTTAAACTTCTTTTCCCATATCACGCGTTTGGTCAAAACGGCATGTTTTCTATGGACTATAACTTACACACGGATCATTGCGGTTGTATTTTTTCTTCTCCGCGTGAAAGAAAAGACGTTTGTTGGCCGTGACCGGGACCCCTGTGAATATAATGAACCCAGGCAGTGTACACGGAACGGAGCCCTCGAAAATCAGGTACATACAATAAGAAAAAGCCTTGGCAGTAATCTACAGTAATCTACAACTACTCTGTGTTTAAATAATTCCTGACTGCCTATGATGACATGCCCAAAATTAGGATGCCAGGGTTAAAGTGGTTAATAATGGTGTTAGTATTAGTGTTAAATCCATAACAATTGATTATTTCCCGCAACAGATGGTCGCAAAACTCCAAACAAAGTTCCTGGATGAGTCCTATCCATCAGCCACGCGTATTCACATCACAGGAACAGACCGTCAAATGATCTACAAGAGACCGTCCATCATCAGCCAGCACCTGAGGAAACTGGTCAATCAAAGACAGTCCAAACCACAGAGCGAGTGAAGCCTTTCTTTAGTGCTTCAGTGTAAACGTTTTGATTTCAAATAACTCTCAGCGTATACGGGTCCATTTGGTTCCATTTGTAAACGCTCAGAGTTACAGACCTGTAAGGGTCCATTTGGTTCCATTTGTATATGCTCAGTTACAGACCTGTAAGGGTCCATTTGGAACCACCTCAAGGAAACCTATGGGTCCCTGGGCTCCACTTTGAACCACTGCTTTACTTACTTACTTGTTGGTCAAAATAATATTATGAATGTCTCTGATATGTCATTTTATATGAAATTGCATTGCCACTGATGATCTGATCCATCATGCTCAAGCAAGTTCTTTCCCATTTTCAAATTGTCATTAAATTCCACCTTTTTTATACAAGCTGAGATACAATTTTGTTTCCTTTTTTTAATTTGTGTGAAGTTTACTGGAAGCCTTTGTATACAGCACAACTGTGATTTGTTGTTGAAAGTTTCACAATATATGGGATAAAAGATTATCTATTTGGGAAATGATATCTCATACATGGCTAATCAGTGCCAAAAAATGTCTGCAGTACATTATATGTGGCTTACTTCAGGACAATGCCAGTAAAGTTCTTTTTAGCTAATAACAGAGATTACACCTGTCTTCAACTAATGATGTACACTTAACAGTAAGTATACAGTATGCAATGTATACTAAATGGCATTCCCTGCCATTCATGGGGAGTGTGAAGTATTTCACGCTTCTGTTATTTTATCTAAAATTACTGTATAGTTACTGTAAAAATACTTCCTCATTTTGACCATTGAATTTAACAATACAGGTAGTTTTGGCATTCCCTGGCATCATGGGGAGTTGTTATGTATGTCATGCTTTGAAACATATTACTCTTTGTTATTTTATCTAAAATTACTGTACCAGTAACACTCCCTAATCGGGAGATAAGCGACAGTCACGTCGCATACACAAACTTTAGAAGGCAGTCGTAGCCAATCAGGAGGGAATATGGGAAATGGGACAGATCCATGTTGATGACATGACTTTAGACATACTGTGTACCGCTTTGCGTGATTTTAAGGCAAAATCTGCCTCATGGTGGCACCAGAAGAGGGCCATGTGAGACATGAGGGGTGGAAGTTGTGGTTTGGCAGCCAAGGAGTGTGTGTGCAAAGTTTGGCATGGATAGGGGCAACGGTGGCGGAGGTATGAGTAGGGCAAAAGTGTGATGTGACGGACAGACTGACTGACATCCGGTGGAGGTTTTGATAGTAACTGCGACCTAATGGTCGCAATAAGTACTTTAAAAATACTTCCTCATTTTGAACAATTTTAACTTGAAAAACGTAACAATACACTTAGCTTTAGTTAACATTTTCACGTGCAATATGTAATATATTTGACAGTAAAATATGTGGCTAATGTTGACAAAGGACAATGATACAGTATGAAGTAACACTGTTGTGGTCCTTTAAGAAACCAATGCCTTGTTTCTTTTTGTTCCGCAATGATGAGTTTATATTGTGTTGTCGAGTGGAAACCTTGTACAGTATGTCCAAATTAACCGTTCGTTTTGTGTTGCAGCATACAACGCCTTGGATTTGTGCGACAGTCTTGTATGATGAAGCAGGCCTTTACTTTACGAAATAAAACGTACAAATGTGAAACTTGGAGATACAAGGTTTCTGCCCGACAGTGACGATATTCATCATGGTGTTATTAATCTGTAGTCATAAATCTCAAATGTCTACGTGCAGTGCCTCTACCTCAATCAGAATCTGAATGATCAGAGTTGGGGATATTATTCACAAAAGGTTACAGATGTGTGACAGTCAGGAATATGAGGGTTATTAGACTTATTGTAAATAAATAAAAAGGTTGACATAACTTGGCATCCAACTAACTTAATATGCAATGTTGGTTACTGATATAAAAATGTAACTGAAAGAAAGAGCAGACAGCAGTGAATTATCCTGAGGATTTAAGTTTAATTATGACACCACATCAAAATAAAAATTTCCAACAGATCTGGAATTGTATTCCATCCATATACATGCATAGCAACAACGTTTTTTTAAGAAACATTTTTCTCCCATAATTAGGACATTGGAATGATCATTTTACATCAGTAACCCAACCAACCTCCCACCCGTCTTGTTCGTCAGCAATAAACGTAATTCTTGTACAATTTTATTTTTTCTTTTCCCTATGGGGTTACAAATAATTATATGCACAGACCCCAATTCATAATACTGCTTTCAGTAATGTTCCCTCATTTACAAAGTATTGCATTGAGAGCAAATTTCAAAAAGGGAGACCAAAGTGTATCATCAAACAGAAATACGAGTACTGTACAAGAATGCTGCCATCCTCATGAAAACATCCACATCTGAATTGAAGAAAAAGACAGGGACAAACAGCCACATATGTATGCAAAGCCATGTGTATATGCCAAAATGTAAAGCCTATGTTATACGTGGTTGTGTGCGGGTGTCGTACACTGATATAAGCCAATCTACAAGCTCACAACGCATCGCGCTGCAATGCGTTGTGAGCTTGTAGATCACCTATTTTCGATCCGCGACACCTGCTCACAACTGAGTATGACAGACGCGTAAGATTGTGCCTGTTTATATCACCTCCAAATAGTGATTTTTAAGGCCAACAAGTCATGAATAGCAAGCTGCAAAGTGACATTTTGGGCATATACAAAAAACTGGTACAGCAAATAAGAATACACAAGTGCCTCAGTAGCTATTTTTGTGTCTAAAATGCATCTCGTTTTTGTATTCTGTCTATTGTTTCATTGAGCCTACATTACAGTGTAAACGATATGTGTGCTACACAAGAATGACTATACAATAACATTACAAACAACTCTGATATAAATTTCATTTTGAATTTAAATTAAAATCACTACTCCTATTAATACTGATTGTAAAATAAATAAATGTGAAAGTGGCACCAATATTACTCTAGATTCGTTCGTGTTTTTTTGTATTTTTTTTCCTTTTTTATCCAATGGTTTTGCATTTTTCAGTCTTAAAACGATGAAAGAAGAAGCTTCTCTTGATTGTCCACAAGCAGCATTCAGAACTGCATGATGCACTATTCCAGACACAACAGTGTACCAAAACAGAAGAAAAAGGGCAAAATTTGGGGTAGGGGGAGATGGGTGTTTGGGGAGGGGAGGGGGGGGGGGGGAGTAGAAGAGCGGACCTCCATTTTATTTTACATGCTCCGCTGCATGTGACGAACAGTAAAACTTCTTATGAGTGATAAAGTTTGACAGGTTGTTGAACTGGATATCACAGAGGCGACAGTACTTGCCGCTGCCAGGAGCCTGGGCCGAGCCGTTCACACCTTTATTGGCTGCAGGTGCCGGCTCCTCGGTCGGGGACTTGGAGGAGGGCGACACGTTCTCATTGGTGTCAGCCGGGTTCTCGGTGCCCCACGTAGGTGAGGGATTGCTGGGGAGGCCATCTGGCTGCTGGGGGTTATGGGACTGGTTGTCCTGCTGCGGTGGAGCCGTGCCCGAGCGCTCCTCGGGCTTGTGCCCCCCATTTACGATGACCATGCCCCTGTTTTTGGGCAACAGTGGCAGGGGCTCCTTGCCAGGGTGGGGGCAGCCATTAGCAGCAGGCTGCTGGGGCTGGTCTCTGGGCGTCCCTGTCTCTCCTCCACCACCACCTGCTCCACCTCCTCCACCGTTAACGGCCTGCTCCTGTTCACCGGGTTCTCCCGGCACCGCCGGCCCCCCCGCCACGTAATCGGTCGGCTTTATCCCGAAATACGGCGATATTTGCTCAGCACCTTTCACCTTCTTTATTGCTCCGGGATAAAGGCAGTGGGGCAGAAACATGTTCTTGTTCTCGTCTTTAGAAGGGATGAGCTGGGGCTCAGCGAAAGGCTTGAGCCCCGGCACAGGGCCCAGGTGTGGGGGAAACATACCTCCGTTCTGCACCATCATCTTCCCGTTGCCGTTCTTCTCACATTTGCCCGGGCTCTTATCGTAGCAATCATCGGGGTTGTTATTGCCTTCGCTCTTCACTTCTGGGAACAGGCTGGGCTCCAGGCTGCTAATCTCGGTCTGTTGCTGCTGCTGCTGTTGCTGCTGCTGGGCGGCAGCAGCGACCGCTGTAACGGGGCAAAAGTTCTGTTTGTGCGCCAGGTAGTTCTCCACTTTGTTAAAACTGATCTTGCACACCGTACATTCGTGATAATCCAACAATCTTTTTGGGGAGTTACAAGACTTGTCCGGCGAGCACTTTTTGCTGAGATCTATGGGGGCATCGAGCTCCTGCTGGTCCATGGTGTTGCATTTGGGAGCCAGAATGGACTTGGTGACGGTAAGGGAAGCCTCCAGGTGTTTGGGCACCATACCTGGGAAAACATCACAACGTGGGTGGAAGCGGTCTGCAAGGCTCTCCACGGCCTCCTGAGACGTACAAGGGTTCCCCATCGATGGAACGCCCAGGAAACCCGGCTGGCCCATGGGAGGCCTCGAGTGGTCCTGGTCTGGGAGACACATCTCGTACATCTTCCTGCGCTTGCGGGTCCGCATGGTCCTCTGCATGGAGGGCACCTTGTTGGCAGACATGCGCTTCATGGGCGGATCGTGACGGGTGGCGCAGTAGTACTGCTTGTGGACCATGAAGGTCTCGTGGCGGCTGAAGGTGATGTTGCAGGCTTCGCAGATGGTCTTGTTTGGGTCGTTGTCGCTCTCCACCAGAGCCGTGCTGGGGCTCTTCCCCTCCGCCTGCTTGCCGTTCAGCCTCTCCTCCGTGCTGGTCGGGGTGGAGACCTTCTTCACCTGCCCCGGTAGTTCTTTGTCAGACCCTTTGGCCCCAGCATTGATCATGTCCAAAACGCTGGAGTTCAGACAGGCAGACTGCATGAGGTGGCTGTCGGCCTCCGTGGGGTGGCAGCCGGCCAGCATGCTAACTGAACTGTGGGCGCTGTTGGGGCTCACCGCCTCGGGGACCTTGTCTGACAGGCTGGAGAAGTCGGGGGACTTTGTCATGTGCTGCCAGCGGCTGTTGCAGTAGTGCTTTTTGTGGACCAAGTAGTTGTCCAGATTGTTGAAGGTGATATTGCATTCAAAACAGGTGGCCCCTTTGGGCATGAGGGGGCTGTAGATGACAGGGGGATAGCTGTTCCCTCCGTGACGCAGCCGCCGGTGAACCAGCTCCGACATTTTAGCCAGGATCTCTGACGCCTGCGGGACCACCGAAATATCCTGGGAGAAAGCGAACTGAGACAGGAAGGGGCCCATGGGAAACGTAGGCATGTTATGCTGCACAGGGGAGGAGGCCAGGCGGGGGCTCGAGGGTTCAGACTTGATCCTGGTGTAAGAAAAACTGGCCTTGCTGCCCGGGTGGGCGTCTCCTTTCTGAACAGACAACATGGGCTTCTTCTCCGCCTTGTCGGCCTCTCCCTCCGTATTAGTCTCCTTGTTGAGCGTCCCTTTGGGACTCCCGAGCAGGGCCTCCTTCCTGTTGGCCAGCTCGGCGCGGGCCTGCTGCTGGAGGCTGTCCTCGGCCCCCCTGGGGGAATGCTCGGTACCGTCGCCCTCCCTGTGAAGTTTGCCGCCGTGCCCGTGTAAGTCCTGATGCTGTAAGAGTTCCCTGTGGCTCTGGAAGCTGATATGGCAGTGATTGCATCTGAAGGCCGCCTGTGACAAGTGAGACATGATGTGATGCTGGAATGTAATAAGAGAATCCGCCGTGTAGTTGCAGATTGTGCATTTCAAACTGGTGCCAGGAGGGAGGCTCTCTTCCATTTTGACACCTGTGTGGGAGATAAAAAAGGGAGAGAACTGCTTACAATCTCGTCTCTCCCACTTCTCCTTTAGACTTACAGTAACTGTAGAAAGCATCAAACGCTAGCTGCATTATGCCAAGTATTCCTATCCATGATGTTACTCCCCCCCACCCCGGTTTTATTTGCTGGCCGATAAACTGTCAACTGTGCTGTCTGACAGCAGAATATGTATATTTCAGGAAGGAAATAACTGTCATTTTCCCAATCCCATTCCACAACATGTCAGGAACTTCTCCTTTATCAAAATGACTGACAAACAATCTCTGTCTACACAAATATCTATATATGGTATATCGTCCCTGTCGGGCAGAAGCCTCGTATCTCCAAGTTTCTAATGTGTACGTTTATTTTATTTTTTCTAGCGTAAAGCCCTGCTTCACCATACAAGACAGTCGCACAAGACTAGTGAAAATAGCAGATCTACAAGCACACAACGCCTCGCACCTGGTAGATCAGCTATTTTCACTAGTTTAAATAATTCTTTAGGTTTTGGACATACAAGGTTTCCACCCGACAGCGACGATATATTACACACGCACGCACGCGCACACCCACGCACACACACACTTCACAGTTCAAATCCTCCGTCGTGCTTCCACTCACCACTGTGTGAGGTGCTCAAGTGCATTTCCAGGGCCCGGGCTCCAGAGAAGCTCTTATTGCACTGTGGGAAGGGGCAGATGCTGGGGGTCTGGTGAGGTCCAGTGTCGTTGTCCTCCACCGTGTCGGGCTCCCTCTGCCGCCCGCTGCAGTAGTACATCAGGTGGGCCTGCAGGTTCCTCTCACTTCGGTACCAGATCCCACATGCTTTGCAGGGAAAGATGTCCTCTGCACACAAGACATAAAGACAGAGAGGGGATTTAGTATTTTCATAGCATCGCTATCGGGCAGAAACCTTTGCAGCTCCATATGTTATAGTTTTATTGTTGTTTTTTTTCTTCATAAATGAATGCCCCATTTTATACTTTGTTGTATGACATTGTCACGAGATTTGCCAATGTACAAGGTCACAATGCATTGTAACACATTGCACGTTGTTTGGCTGTTTTCACTTTTTGAAAGATTTTGAATATTCTGATCATTTTTGCCTGGTAATGACATTCTTGGATGTAAGGGCAAGGTTTTATGAAATCCAAAAAAACGTAGTCGAAAGCAAAGTCACTAAATATTATAAACGGAGGTGACCGCTTGGTGTGACTAGAATCTCTCTAAGAGAGTGCAACAATACTGCCTGAGTTAGAGTGGAAGAGAAAGGTATACAGTGTACTGTACAGTAAATGAGTAAACTAATAACTAAAGACAGGTGAGACTAGTTAATAGGCTTGGGTTGCGGATCTTTAGAACGGGGGTGTTGGTACGCCAGGTTGAAAGTGGTTAATCACTTAAACCCTCTAAAGTCTAAACTGTACTTTGACTGCTTTTTGCAGTTTACACCCGGTACACCAAATCTCTTCAACAAAAGTAGCCGATCAACGTGTCGCTTGTAGTGTCTGCTAAATGCCTAAATTGTAAATTTTGTAGATCGGCTACTTTGGCGAATGCTCCCGCCAGAATAGGCAGTATGATGGTTAGGTGGTTCAAGAAAAAAAAAGATTAACACAAGCTTGTGACTACATAATAACTACATTGGATCCATTGGAACACGTTATTTATAGTGTATAAAGTAACCAGTTTGTAATATTATGTTTCCTGTTCCCCCCGAGAGTGTTGATATGTAGGCATGTATGCATGCTACGATGGCATAGGTCTCTTGCTTTCTACCTCTCTCTCTCTCCCACACACCCACTAATGTACACAACAGCCCGCTTTTCTATATTTCTGTGGCACGGACAGTCAAAGCTAATGTTTCAAGGCTGTAGCACCAAATCCTCATCCATGTAGCAGCGTTGCTACTACTGGGTTGGTGCCCTTTCTCAAGGGCAAACGAGAACACTGGACCATCTGCTTGCAGAAGCCTCCCTGTCGAGCTGAACCCAGATAGCCCTTATTAAGTAAACAAACACACTATTTGCATGAGGCGTGTAATTTGCAATTAACAGGTTAGTTTGAGCCTCGGCGTGTTTATGTGAACCCCAAACTTGAAGGTCGATGGCTCTTATCTCCAGCACAGAGACTCATCTGGGTTAATCTACACTCACCGGAGACACGCTCCTAGTTAAGCAGGTGACTGAGTGCAGGCGGTGGACTGCGCTCTGTGTGTGCGTGTGTGTGTGTGTGTGTGTGAATGGGTGAGAGAGAAAGAAAGAGGCAGAAACACAGAGAAGGAGACAGAATGCAGAAGATGTCTAGAGTGCGTTATGGCTGGGCAATCTATATTATATCAATATTGTCATATGAGACGACTAAACATCATCTTACATGTTGTCATTTTAGATGTTAGTAAATCCTATTTTATACATACAAATGTCATAAATTGTGGAAATAGACTGTAGATATTTTTACATTTCGTACAAAATAGATTGCGCATTGTCTTCACAACCCGATATTATAGTCACAATATTGAGCATATTTGGTCAAAAATATAGTGATTATAGTGATATAGTGAATATAGTGATTTTTGATTGTGTCTCTATATACCAGAACATATCTTCTGTGTGTGTGCATACACAGAAGATGACTGCGTGCGTGCGTGTATTTGTCTCTGTACCTTTAATCTTGGTGTCCTTGTATTGCTCTCCTTTATGTGGACATGAATAAATCGTGTATGTGTGTGTGTGTGTGTGTGTGTGTATGTGCGTGCGTGTGTGTGCATGTGTGTGCAGCCACTCACTGTTGACGATGGCAGTGGGCAGAATGGAGGCCATGGCGGCTTGCTGTGGCAGGAGCTGAATGCTGTCCAGCAGCCGGGCTGGGTACATGCCCTCGCTGAGAGACATGTGATTCACCGCCTGCAGACGCGAGTCAAAGTCCACGGCGAACGCCACCAGCTCCTCGCCCTCCATCATGTTCTTGGTGGTGGTGCACCACAGTTGGCCACCTGGACACGACACAAATAGAAGGGACAGTTTAGATGCACGCTGGGGGGAAAATAGACCTGTTTTCCAGCACACTTTAAATATATATACGTGTCCCTGTTTTGGGGGGCGTTGTGAGCTTCTAGATGGGATATTTTCGGTGAATAGCTTTGGTGTAACGGGAAATACTAGTGAACCTACAGCATTATAGATCCCTAATTGCGACCAAGTTACTATGAAAAGCTCCACCGGCTGTCTATCCGTCACGTCACGTCACACATTTGGCCCTACTCTTATCTCTGCCACCGTTGGCCCTATCGATGCCAAACTTTGCACACACACTCCTTGGATGGCAATTTTTGCTAAACACATTTTTGGACACTGCTCCTACAGATATTGGCCTAAAATCACGCAAAGCGGTACACAGTATCTCTAAAGTCATGTCATCATCATGGATCTGTCCCGTTTCCCATATTTCCTCCTGATTGGCTACGATTGCCTTCTAAAGTTTGTGTATGTGACGTGACGGTCACTTATTTCCCGATTAGGGAGTCTTACTGGTATATAGTAACCCTGTCACCTAATATATAAATATAAGTATATACTGTACTGTCAAATTAGTCACTGTCGGGCAGAAACATCATAGAGTAGATCCATATTTAATTTTGTTTTTTGTTAATGCTGTATCTGGTCATATTACGGTGTCACACAAAAGTAGCAAAAATAGCTGATCTACAAGCTCACAACGCGAACACAGGTTATTTCTTCCATTTTCTGAAAATGTAACAGTTTTTGACATACAAGGTTTCCGCCTGACAGCGATGATAATTATAATGTAATAAATATATATTTTTTAATTCCCTATCTACTGTTGTTTATCACTGTCACTATGCTGCTACAATGTCCGAAGAGCAGACCATGTACCAGTACAGAAGACATAGCAACCTTTAAGTGGTTAAAGGGATGCGTGGCATTTGATCTGTGACATACATGACCTTTCTGTATGGTCCCGCCGAGGCGGAGGTTCACACAAGGACCACGTTTAAAATTGACCGCATGTGAGGTGATCTTGAGGACACTGGGGCCTCCATTTCAATGCCATCACACCTCAACCGCGCTCAGCTGTTGGCTAGAACAGTGAGGCCGGTCCTGCACGTTATTCGGTTGTTGTGTTTTGGGATTAAACGCTCCTCTGAAAATCTTCTGAACGTATTCATTAAGTCAGAGAAAGGAGGGGAGCAGGAGGGAGGGAAAGGGTAGGCTGATGCTGCTGGTGGGGGACGGGGGTGGGGGTGGGGGAGGTTTTTTAGCTTAGATAATATTTATCTCAGCACATGACAGGCTTTTCAGCTGCACTTCATTTTCCACTGAAGAGATTAAAGTTTTTAATGTGACTATTTACAGAAATCTGGCTGGGGAGATAACAACAAACCATGATATGCTCCCGCTAAATGGCAGAATTAGGACATTGTTTCTGACGAAAGCCGGACAATTAATTAAAGCGCGCTGTTAGCTTTCAAAGATGTGCAAACATTCCGACGGAGCGTCAGGCTGCGAGGGGCCCTGGCGATTTGAGCCCATCTGTTGTGGAATAAAGAGAGACCTGAGGAGACGCGCGGAGGCATAGGATGGGAAGGACCCCACACAGCCCATTACTGTGATTACACTGATTATTCATGTTTACACAGAACCTGAGGCTTCAAACCGCCCTGTGGACAGGGTTAAGATCAGCACACGAGCTTTCCCTCTACAGTATAATCAATTAGATTTTCAGGCAGATTTATTTGGTTAATGAACAGGAATGGACAGAAGCTAAGGCCATCCTACCATGGGACGCATAAACTATAAATCATCGCTCGCATTAAATTGCGATTTTATCCATTATTTCAATGTATAATTGAGTACTTCAAATTTCACGTTCTGATTAAAACCTCTCTGCCCCTCCTATCTGCTAGTGGAGCACTGGAAATTAGACGAGTACGAGTGTGTCAAAGAAGTGAAATGGCATTAGAATATGCCATCTCTCACAGTCACATTTGTGTGCAGGGGTGACTCTCTCTCTGTGTGTGTGTGTGTGTGTGTGTGTGTGTGTGTGTGTGTGCCAGTGCTGCTTTAAAGAGCAGCGCGTATCTGTCGCCCGATCTGCTCTGACGAGACACACACTTCAGGCCGCTCTACTTCATGGTTTTGATTCTGTCACACCACACACTGCCTGGAGAGGCCCTTTGAATTTTTATCTCCTAATTAAAATAACAAAACTCCTCTCCGCCGCCTGCCCGAGTTACCATCAAGGTAGATACAAACTGCCAGTGACAATAGGGGTGTGGGGGGGGGATTGGGGGGTGTCGGGGTATATCGCAGTCGTCACCACAAAAGTTTCTCATCCCCCTGTAAAGATCTTTAGCACAGAGGCACTCTGCTTACAAAGAGAATTATGAACTAGGCCGTGTTACTCCGATACAAATCACCGCTTTTAGATCAATCCAAATCAAAGATACTGTATGCCCTGCTCGGCTCCACTGAAGTACATTGTGTAGAGCCTGATGAAAACATTTTTTTTTTAACAGTGCTTAGATGCTGCAATTTGACGACGGGGTATGCACTGAGACTGGGGCCCTTCAGCCAAGGATGCTACGGATCCCATCTGTTGTGTGTGAAAATGTTGGAAGTGAATTGTAGAAGTGATTGTCCCACTTTCACCGAGCCCCACAAAACACTGAGGCAGCAGTCTGGTTGCTACAGCTCTGGGAACCAATCAAGAGACAGGTACTGTAGTGCACTATGAGCACGTTCCCAGACACGCACACACGCGCGCGCGCACACACACACACACACACACACACACACACACACACACACACACACACTCACAGGTACATTTTACAATATGCAACCACTCATGCATGCAAGTAATACACTACATGAGCACATTCACATATTGCAATATGTCGATACAGTGTTATATATCAATATCATGATACAAGACTAAATATCATCTGGGACATCATAAGTAATTGTCTTTTTCTGGTTTTAAAGGCTGTATTTCAGTAAAGTTCTGCTTTTACCCACTTAGTTATTTTAATAGTCATGTGATTATTATAACAAAAATCTCATTGTGTAAATATTTTGTGAAAGCACCAGTAGTCCTCCCCACGGTCAAACATCACCCAGCCCTACATTCATGTTCCCGCACCCACGCACGCACACACACACACACACACACACACACACACACACACACACGCACACACACACACACACACGCACACACACAGATAGCTCTGCCATAGGAAATGGGCTGCTCAGAGGCGTTGGGTGGGCAGCACACAGAAACAGATCATTCCTGGACAGCAGTCTCCTCTCAGTATTCCTCAGTTTCCCCACGGTTGTTTCCCTCTGAGAGCCTTTTCATGGCTCGCAATCCATGTCGCAGAGACACAGGTTAGAAACCTATGACAATGGTGTGATCTTCCTGAATGGCACAGCACCAGCGGGGTCAAGAGCGAGAGTGAAAGAGCAAAACCATAAGTCTTTAAACTAGGGGAAAGACTCGAAAAAAGTGCAGCATGTGATTTGCACTTGTTTGCCTGTTTAACTGTCTGCAGTGAGCTGCCTTTGTGCAGTGGCCAATGCAGTTGGAATGAAGGCTATTGTCTAAATCCTCCTGCAGAGCACCTGATAAAAGAATAAAGAACTATGACATATTCTAAAAACAATAGAGGAATTAAGGGGAGACAATAGGCCAGCTGCCTCATTAAAACAATCAAAAACGGCATCCTGTACGTAGTCCAGATAATTAAAAAACCACTGCTTCGTACAGTCTCTCAATACCATATCCACCAGCTCACTGTGGCTCTGCTGGCTAAATGCCCTCTTCCCTCTCTCTCTTCCCTTTGATTAATGGTTTATTTGAACACGCAGTTGAAGATGAACATATGAAGGAATTCAAGAAACAAAATTACAACGCAAGCCCCTTTTCCCTATAAGTACTTATACTCTAATCAAACGTCTCGGGATGAATCGCGTCGGGAGAGGTGGGGGGGTTGGGTTGTTAATAAGGTACATGTATGCCTCTCCCCTTTTCCCTAAAGCCCCAAGAGATTTCAAAGTGCAGGCATCAGAGGCCATTTTTAATTTCCTCGCTTTAAATGACTTTATAAGAAAACGGATGTGTACAGTATCTGTGTATGTATGGGGGTGGCAGGGAGAGGAGAGCAGGAGATACTCCAGCAGGAATGAAATAGTTTTTTTTTTTGCTCCCTGCACACCGCCACCATATCTTAATGAAGGCACAAACAAATCTCTCAAGCCTTGTGCAGAAGCTCAGAGACAACAAAGCAGCCGAAATAACAGAAGGGCTCGGATAATTAAACTGGCCTGAAGACAGGTATTCAAATGTTGGTGTGTAAACAGCACAACTCTTTAATAGTTTAGCTGTAAAATGCGTAGTTAAGCACATCAGCACTTGCCTCTCCCATCTGTCCAAACACATTACCATTGCAGAGGCCATTACAGCACTAGAGTACAGTCCCACTGCACCAAAACCACATATTATGGGATGGGAGAATGGAGCTTTTGGGAAAACTAACAGTAGCCTATCAACATTATCTGGATGCATCATGGCTCATGTTTTATAACGCATCACCCAGTTCACTTTGAGATATGGGCAGGGGTTGAACAAGCGTGGCTATGCATGGCGGCATTTGAAAAGGTGACACAAGGTAAACAAATAAGGAAAAGTTTTAAACTTCAAATTCATGGCAGAGACAAATTGTCACCCACCTCATTTCTATCCTTGTCAAGCTACTAGAGCCTGACGGTGATTTGCCAGAATGCTTTTTTCCTTGGTGTGACTGTTTGGGCCCTTAAAGGGCTCCTCTCGTTCCATTGGCTGTGCGCTGCTAACTGTTGGTCTTAATTGTGGAGTGAGGCTAGTGCCTGAGGCCACAGAGAGGCTTGTAATTAAAGACCTCTACTCTTGTCTCCAAATCAGCTCCAAGTCCTTCTGGTCGAATGGGAACAGCCTCCTGGCAGCTACGAATATCAAGTAGCTGCACGTTGTTAACTGCTTCTAGATTTTTAACAAGGCTCAATCTTAGTATGAGGTCACCACAGAACACAAATCCAAAAGTCCCCCGGTAAATGTGATTCCTGAATCTGGCAATGAAACACGGATATTGACTGTAGATGAACATCATCTGCATGCAGATCTCACAACACTACAATGCAATTATCTTCGGAAATGCAGGAAATCATTTCATTGGGTTCATCAAAGTTGAACACAGTGAGATGAGTCACAGTTGTCAAACCACCATCAGACCACAACCCAGAGTGAGCAAAGTGGAAAATGGTGACTTAATACTTTCCAAACAACCAGTGGTGTTAAATAGGAACATTCACTCACAGGGTCAATCAACTCACTATTGTTGACGACACCATAAACTAGAATCAGCTAACTGTACCATTATTACGCTGTGAGAGTGTCCTCTGCCCCTGCATTGACACAGATTGACTCTGTCTGCCGCTTTCTCTTAAGCTTCCTCCTCCAATGTTACTTTTGGCCACTAGGAGGCACTCTTCTCACACTCAAGCTTCAGCTCAAGCTGTGCAGCCAATGGACGTTTGCCGTGATGATGCTGTGTTGATGCAGACGCCTCAGACACAGCAGGCAGATTCTGTCCTCACATCCAAGGAGGTATAGGTGGTGAACACCTTAGTCTCTTTATGTGAAAGCAATTCAAGGAAAAGGCTTATTTTTATTTTTTATTTTGTAAATTATTTTTTTCTTGCTCTTTGGAATGCATTGTGTTTGAGACGAGTTAGTTTTTAAGGCTTTTTTTTTTTTTTTTTACATTTAAAACATATTTTGTCTTGTCAGTTGCAAATCTGTAATGGCATTCTTCAGCAATGACAAATTATTTTGTTTGGTATTTTTTAGTATTTGCTATTTTCCAAAAAAGTAAGATACACACATTTTGTTAGAGAGGGGGAAAAAATAAATCCAGTGAAAGAGACATTCATTCCTGAGTAAATATTTGTTTATGGAGCCTTGCCTTGCCTGACACCCACCCAAAACCCACGATTCCACTCCCTACGCACTACAATGTCCAGACTCATTTTAGCTTCGAGTGTTGTTGCAGATGATAGCCGGCACCGAGAGCTCATGGATGGCCTCGGGCGAATGGCACGCAGGTCAGAATCCACAAATTAAAAAGTCGTCCCAGGGGAGCGTCATGCATGGTCTCCCCACAGTGTACATTCACAGGCAACAAAGACATAAAACCGCCACACGTCACAGAACAATCCCATTCACCACACATTTATGAATTCTGTGGAGAGAAAAACAGCTGTGTGTGAAAAAGAAAAAAAGAAATAACACTACTACTACTTCTGGAAATGATGTGACTGAGGAAATACTTGACTGCTTAAAAATAAGACGCTTTACTTTGCAATTAAAATACATTTCTCCAGCAGGTCTCTGGAGACTTGTGGCTTTTTCATTGAAGTGAGAATCATGCTAGCCAGTGTTACAGTGTTGAGTGAGAGACGGAAAACAGAACAAAATGTGAATTATAAAAGCCTATCATATAGGTCTGTTAGAGTCCCATAGAATGTTTTTTTTAAATATTTTTAAAGAAATGCATCTCATATTATATCCTTATTTATAAAATCAAATGTAGTCAAGTACAATTTGTTGAATTCTTTGAGAATTATAATAACACCTGTTTTATTGTACAGTAAAAATATATTATATGAAAAATGACCTGTTCTAAACTTATTTTAATATTTTTCCCATACACATTTAATATTGCTCCACACATTGCAGCACCAGAAAACAAGGCACAATCAAAATGCAGCACATTTCACACTTTCTATTTTGCACAACACATTTTGAGACAAGTGCCACCAGTCCAAGACAATGCCAGCTGCAGATTCTTTAAGAGAACGCTATAGCACAATGCTGTTTTTTCCCCTCATTAACTGCCACACACAGCCCAACTCCTCCCTCCACAGACTGGAGTCAAGTGTGCTATTAAAGGACTTCTCTGATTAGCTCTTCCTGGGTCTAGTCCGCTATGTTCTTTATTTAGACAGGTTGGTCCCAATGAGCACTCTATTAGCCGCGCTTGCTCTGTGGGTAGGGCTGCCTGCGTCCTGGTTGGGGCCTGGTTGCGGCCAGTCGACATGTGTTTACTGCGGCCCCCGCTGAGGGAGCACACTGGTTGGGGGCTGTTCTGACCAAGCCCTGCTAATGGGACCAGAAGACCCCTTGTGACAGGACGCTGCTGTGCTGAGCAGCACCGTGGACCAAACCCCTCCCAACCCCCAGCTGCGGCCCCATGGCCCACGTCCCCCTACCCATCATGCCTCTGTGGGAGCAGGTGAACGGCAGAGGTCCAACGCCAGCTAGCTCCGTTTTCTGGTAGTGTGCGGTGCCACCGCAACGTGCCTCAGTGGTTCCTCCAACATGGCTCCGGCCCTGCGCCACATGGGCTGGCTGGCTGGCTGGCTGCGTCTGTGTTTGTGTGTGTGAGTGTGTGTGTGTGCGCTCATGTGTGTGCGTGTACGTGCGTGCACGCGTGCAAGTGTGCGTATGTTGCGGTGGACGCCGTCCCTAATAGCAAATGCATGCCGTTTAAAAAATGGAACCGTCTCTCAGTCTCTCACTCATCTTTGGAAAGGTCTATTAGGGCCTTCTGGCGTTTTGCAGAAGGACGGAGAGCCAGAGAGATGCACCTGTCAACCATTTTGGAGTGCAACCTTATTGATCCGGTTGTGGGGAACCGAATTTATTAAGTTACATGTTTCTCTTCATGAATACTTGATATGATACAAATTTGCGGCCCCGATCCTTGCATGCTTGGCCGATATAAAATGTAGGACCAATATAACAGCAGGTGCATGGTGCTACAAACCAAGAGGCAGAATAAGAGCACTCACTCACACACACACACACACGCGTGCGTGCCAGCCAAACGGCCGTGGCATTCCCCAACATGCCCTGTGTCTCTGCACCCCTGTAATTCTACATATTGCTTTAAGTATGTGCTAATTACATTTTCTGTCGGTTTGCGAGAGAAATAAATAATCTGCAGCTAAAAGGCCTAATTGCGTTTGTCACATTGTGTCTCGGTGGCTGGTGCAACGGGAGTGCAGCCGCTGCCCTTGCTCATTGCCATTCTGTCGTCCTGGCAAGTCCCCGCACTGCCCCAGGTATCACCACGCGGCCATCTGGAGCCGACATCTGTCTCTCTATTGATCACAAGGGTTTAGCACTTGATCAAACAGACTGCGACAGGAAATTGCTCTTTTCCCCACAGAAAAGGCCAATCGCTTGCGTGAGGGTAATAGAGTGGAACTGAGATGCACCACCAGCATGGTGGGCAGGCGGGCACGGGGTACAGCGGGGTGGGCAGTGGCAGAGGAAGGCATCAGCCTCGGAGGAGATGGCCGCGGTGGCTTGGGTGGTGAAATGAAAAGCCCCCGTGCCCACACTGTCCAGCCAGTTTTGACCACAAGACAAGCATGTCTACCGGTGCAAGACCGCAATATGTCATTATAATGCTGGAACTCTGGTAACAAGATTATACCGAATTCTATTTCTTCAGCAATTACACAATAAAAATCAGAGAGTGTACAAATGTAACCAAATGGACCTGTAAGGGTTCATTTGGTTACATTTGTACACTCTGGGAATTACACATGTATAAATGAAAACTGAGGATTTTACTGAGTCCGTTTTGAGGCCTGCATATAAACGATCTTATCTGAGTAGGTCATGGGGAATTTTAGTGCAGGTGGAAGACCGAGCCATCACCACTGATAAAAAAAAAGAAAAAACGGTCCGCTCTTGGGATTCAGACTTGAATGTCTTTCAAGCTGTATTCAGGTGCCTCTGTGAGCCAACAGCTGTCTCAAACTGTTAGGAAAGCTGGATCCAAGTGAAATATGCTACATAACAAGTAATGCCAGATGGTTCTGGGGACTAGCGGTACTTCTTCTGAGGAAAACAAAAAATAAATTCACAAACAACCAACCCTAGGATTGCAGGATGTAAGGAAGATTCTAAATTGTGGGAAACATTTAGATATGTAGATGACTTCCGTAAACCTCCAAACTGTAGGCCCTCCAAACTCAAGCGTGCCATGCATACGCGCACGCACGCACACACACACACACACAACATACTCTTTGCTTTGGTGTGATACATGTTATAACTGAGTAGCACAATATTTCAGCAGTGCATAGTTGCCAAACAATGGCTATAGTTCTCTCTGGTTCCCTTGTATCCCAGTGGAATTCATCACACTATTAGTGCCTGAGGTGAACAGCTCCTGAATGTGTGCTGTGTTATTCGAGGCTGTGGTCCATGTCTGAAATAGTGCTCTCTCTCTCGCTTCTCAGGCATGCTTTCCAGGCACTCACTGTAACATCGTGTTTAGCAAGTATGGACAATTTGATACTGAAGGTGACATTTATTCAATATTGTAGAAAATATTTAATTGTTCCTGCAGAGCGAGAGATATGTTTCCCCTTGCCTACAGTGCTGGGATTGTCCTTTGGAATATGATGCAAATTTGGGATGAAGCGACTAATTCCCTCCCTCCACCTCTGTTCCCCCACACACATCCACCGCCCTCCATCCTCCCCGACACAAGGATTCTGATTAATCGTGTGACCGCCCCTCGTTTTGCATTTTACACAATCTCACGGCGCCATGGCGAGATGTGTGAGGTGTTTCGCCACTTTTGGCAAGCTGAAAAGATGTAGCCCAAGGAGGAACAAGTCGAAAGTATGAGGGAAAAATATGACCAGGGGACGTGATAAAAAAATTATCAGCCAGTGTGTTTTCCTGTTTGGTTTTAATCTACATTTAATTAAATTCTTATCTGCTGTGTGCTTATGGCTGCATTTGAATGGCGAGGCTGCATTCATTATGAATGGTAAAATTGAACTCAGTACATTGTGTGTGGCCCAATAAAGAAACAAGACTCTTATTGCGGTGCATGCACAAGCTCCGACAGACATGCGAAAAAAATAAGTCAATTAAGATCGGTCTTTAAATTACTGCTGTATCAAAACAAGGGGCGGGAGCCCGCTCCATAATAGAATCCTGACAGGGGAGAGAGAGAGAGAGAGGGAGAGCACAGTCAACTGTTGTTAATATACATCCCATTTGATATAGCCAATTGTATTAGCCTGTTTATGGAATGCACAGTGTCCATGCATACTAGATTTACTGGTCTGTCATGATAGTTCATAATCAGCACAGTGTGGAGAAAAAAAAAGTTGACTTGTAACAATAGAGAGGTCAAATGAAATATTGCTGCTGCAGTATTATATGAGTTCCTCATAAAGATTCTGGCGGTTTATCTGGTGTGGTGGAGGTCAACAGCAAAGGTCAATGACAAAATACATACAAATTATATGTATTACACTGTGTCTAAGAGTTAAATCCATGGGTGGGGAGAGGGGACAAAAAAAGAATAAGAATCGTACCCCAAAATTGTAATGCTGTTGACAAAAGACACACAGCTTATAACGGACGCACATGCACTTCATAAGCTAAGAACAATATCCCATAGGCAGCGCCCCGGAAAAACGTCGAAAAAAGACCCTGAGCCGATACTACAAAGTTGGGCCCCGGCAAAATCCCTAAATCTTCCCGTTTGCTTATTCCGAGCAGAGTGGGGGGAGACGGAAGCTCCCTGCTGCCTGCCCATGTTTACAGAGCTGTTCTCATCTCTAGGCCTTACTCATCCACCGCACTGACACACAGTGTCGACATGATTAGGGGGTCTGCCTTTGCATAGGGGGCCGTGGGGGGTGCGGAGGATCGGCAGATGAATGACTTTGGTGCATCGGAGAGGGATCACAGCAGATAATCGCTCCTGACTGCTGCGCTGGAACTCTCAGATCTGGTCTTTAAAATAATGTTAGGAGTCAAGTCTCCAAAGCCTTCGCAGGTTATCTTCTTGCATTTTATGTTTGCTGTTTAAATCTTAACGGGACACGAGCGGCAAGGGAGAGCAAATGTGTCTGGAGTCGGAGCAAGTGGAGTGGAAATGTTATTGCGAGGGGTTAAGATTAGCTGTTGCAGGGGCTGAGGAGATGAAACTCTCTCTATTCCAATGGATTTCATTCCTGGAGAAAAAAAAAACTTGGAATGTTGAATTTAACCTTGTGAGGCCTGTCTCCTTTGAGAAGCCCAGTGTGGATAATGAAGCTGACCTCTGTGAAACTGACGTAATTCAAAGACATTCATTCTAACGCGAGACAAATAACCGCCTTCTTTCGGAATACAAAGCCAAGTCCACCACTCCCACACAGACAGTGGAAAATACAGTACAACATAAATTCCAATATCATAAATACTGCTATCGCACAAACAGTGGAGTCATAAAGTATAGGTGCCTGTGATGGTGTGTCTAGGACTATAAACCTCTGGTGTTACTCATAGGGAATAAACACACGTGCACAATTTACGGCGCTAGATTTCCCCTTTGTTTATCTTTTAAATAAGCACAGTTTATCACCGCCTGCATAAGCAAATAGCATGCAATGTGTATTGTTTTAACATTTGATAGGCTGTCCAGAAGATTCATTTCTCCCTACTATTTGAATTGTCTTTGTAATATTCACAGCCATAGGCATCAGGGCCCATCACCTGTTTGTTATCACTGGTCGTCCTGTTTGGGAGCTCTTGAAACGGTGCCATGGCATTGACTCCCAGTTAACAGCGGGTCTCTGAACTCCTCACGGTTGATGGCGGAGGCTGCAAATTACGCTAACAACTAATTAACATCATAAAGACTGATTCAATGGATGGACGACACCTGCAACCTCCATTTGCACACGCTAACCGAAAATTACCTGTGTTTTTATTTCTGCAGATAACGTGTGCATTTTTCAGCACCCTTTAGAATATTGATTTTCTTTGCTGTGCGCCCGCTTGGCAACTGTTTCTTTTTACTGTACATAGTAAGGACAAAATAATAATTGCGCAAATGGAATACTGGCAAAAATCCTAACGCGTTTTCTTTTTTTTTCATGGGGGTTTGTACATGTAGGGAAAAAAACGTAGCCACTGCCAAATCCTATGCTTGAAATAACACATTCAATTTTCTAATTTCTATTTGAATATAGAATATTTCCAGTCGGCAGACATGAACCTCCAGTTACTGGTCCGAGTAACAAAGTGCTGTCTGTCAGTCTGAGACACTTTGCTGGCTGGCTGAACTAAGCTGGTTTAGACTGACAAGTCCTCAATGATGGCAGCCTCAACTTCCTCTGGCCCACATCTACAATCCTTTTTCCTTCCCCTCACAAGCTTCCAAGCTTCCATGCTTTGAGTTTTTTTCTTTCCATTCACGGCCATTGGAGATGACCAATGTACAGCCAAGTGTCCAGTCACTTTTAACCATCGTTGAGTTCCCTCTGTCTCTTCCTCTCTGAAGCCAGAAACAGCAGCTAAGTTCCACAGGATGGTAATGCACTCACACCTCATTACAGAGACACATTATGGACTACAGCAGTAATACGGCTTTAATCTTCTCCAAATCGTTATAAATGTCAAGCTGGGGCCAGGGAATTCCCAGCCTATTGCACCAATGGCTTAGCCCACTATCCCCTCTTTTTCCGAATTAGCTATAGCCGGAGAATTACACTCATTGCCAGATCCGTTGAAACTTTGAACTCTTTTATTCCTATCATTCGGTGCGCCATTAACATACTCTTTGAAACTGCCTCTCTCCCCTCCCTGAAAAGCCCCAAACAGCTAAATATGAAAACAGCTGATACCCCCCGCCCACACACACACACGCACACGGGCACTCGCACACACACACACACACACACACACACACACACACACACACACACACACACACACACACACACACACACACACACACACACACACACACACACACACACCGTGCATACCTCCTATACCCCCCCCCCCCTTCCTTAGCTTCTCCTAATGAGAAGCAACATCCCTCTCTCTCCACTGAAGGATCCAGACTTTCTGTGTGATAGAGAGACTGCGGCTGTTTATTAATAATGAATTTGGATGTTTGCGCGTGGAACGTTATCAGCGAGCACACAATCCCACCAATAGTTTGCCCTGATGGGGTAGCCGGGTTCCTCATTAGCAGAACATATTTAATCCAGAAGTTTCTTATCAAATGTCACACCTGCATCTCTAAATGGCATTTTCACATTCATTCGCCTGTATTTGGGAGATGAGGCTCCAAGGTGCTTTGCAGAGATTAAGAAGGAGAGAGAGAGTGCAAGCTTATTTTATCATTTAGCGGGTCTGGAAGGAATCCAAGGAGTTTTTGTCTTGTTGTTGTAATTAGAAAGCCTTTTAAGTGATAACGCCTGCATAGGAATATGAATATGGAGCCATCAGGCCAGTTCTATTCTCTCCCCCCCCCCCCCCCCCCCCCCCCACTCCCCTCTCTCTGTCTATTTCTCTTTCTCTCTCCCTCTCTTGTCTTTTTAAATTGTTGAATGCTGCGTTTTTGTTGTACATGCAGCAAGGATTAACTCAAGCTTCAGAAGTTTAATGAAAGACTTGAAAGTAGGCAAACACTCAACTGGAGAACTCAAAAGCACCTTTTCTTAACTGTGACCGCGTCTCCTTTATTCGCGTGAAGACGAGGTCTGACATGAGAGCACATTTTGTTTCTAAATCTTTAAGGAAAAAAAAGAAGGTACAGATGTTATTCTCCCTACCTATGGGCATTGGGCCCCCAGGAATAATTTAGCCTGGGTCATTTTAATGGCCCCAGTACAGTAATAACATCTAGACTATCCATGTTAGACACAAGAATACCAACCTACTGTAAAGCCTAATATATGCTCATCCTACGATGGTGTAGTTCTTAGAAAATAGCCGCTCTACAAGCTCACAACGAGTCACATCCGCAACGCACTGTGAGCTTGAAGATCGGCTAAATACGTCCAAAATAGCCACCATATGATAGTATAAGTATAAATAAATATAAGTATAAATAAATCAGGCTTAGTGTGGCGTGACCAACACTATCCAAAATAAAGACAATGATTTTGATTCATTCTATTAAACAGCAATTCTCTCAAAACGCATTGCATCTTCCACTGAGCACAGGAACACATGCAGACTTAAGAGAATATAATATCAGTTTTTATTATAATGTTCTTGTCTAGTTCTATAAAATGGAGTACACCTCTCAGTAGTGGCATTTAGTCTCTGTTTGTATCCAGAAAAGCTGCTGCTAACCACTGGTCCAGAGATAAGTGCAAAACTGAGAAGTATTGATCCGGTAATAGTGGTTCACGCTTTGACTCTGACACCTTAACCCCGCAGACATAATGTCATAGCCTCTTATCCTTTCCTCTTAACACAACCTGCCTATCTCCCAAAAGCTGTCACCTCTAGTAATACGCTTCTCAAAAGCTCCGCTAAATCACTGAAATCATTGCACTTTCAGACATTATTTATTTTCCCACCTCTTAAAAGTGAAGCGTGATTTACAGCTCGGTAAAAGGTTTTGCTCTCCCTCATCCTTTGCTTCTTCCATTCCCCTCTATCCTCAAAGCTATACTTGCTACATGTGTTTAGTAATTCCCTTTCTTACCACTGTAAGGACTGCTATGTCGCAATTACTATGTTAGGTCTGTGTAATTGTCCTGGTCGAACAGCACATGACAAATACTTCAGTTGAGCTAGAGCCCACATAGACATCCTAGATGTATGCTGCTTTAGACATTTTCATTAAGTGAAAGCGTCTCTGTGCCACAGTGCAGTATTACCCTCTGCCAGGTATGAATGAAATCTAATACCGCTTAATTACTGAGATAAATGTGTATTGTTGGGGTGTGTTCAGGATCCTTTAAACTGGGCTTTTTATCCGTTACAAATCATCAGTTTGAGTAACTCAGGGGTGAGAGTGATCATTAGTGGGGATTTAGGCCAGACTTATGATGGAAAAATTACAGCAACAACACGATTGAGCAAACATCTCTCTTACACTCATAAGCCTGCAAATGATCAGACATTGTGCCCAAAAAATGTTGATCGACGGTCTTAAAGGACTGCCACAAGGGCGGCTGGGCCTTCGGTGGATGATGCCAAGCGCTGACATTATATGCAAATTTTGTTTATTATCTCGCAGGCAGCTCAGATCCTGCCTTGGTTGGGCTGCTGCAGCCCACGGCAACTTCCAAGCAAGGTTTATGCACAAGGGTTTCTAATTAGCTCTCTGAGGGCCACAGTTAGTGCAGCACTTTTCACAACAGCAGTTGGGAAGTTGTACACTAACTTGGAGGGCTCCATATGTTGCCCAGGAGGCCTTGGAGACAGATAGAGCTTGTGTGTTTCACACAGACACCATGTTTGCTCCCGAAAACTCAATTTTCATTCTATTGTAGATGGAGGGGGAAAAGGTAAAAAAAACACAACGACTACATGCTCAGACTCTGTTCAACATTATTTATGTATTGCACCTTTGGGCTGCATGCATGGAGAATTTCTTTTTAAACATGGAGACCCTGGTGTCTAAAGAATTGATTTTGACAAAATGTATGAAGGCAGCATAGACATGTCATGTATATTAGACCTGCAAACCACTGTAATGCCAATTCAGCCGTCAAGATGTGTGGCTGGAAAGAGTGTAATTAGTGAGCTTGTTTTTGAGCTATCGAGATTTTGATGGGGATTGTAATTGTGACCATAGGTCGCAGTTTACAATCAGATTCGTCACAGCTTGTCCGTAGACGTCCGTCCGTCTGGATGTGTACACCTTTTTACGGTTTATGGGTTTGTCGCTCTGACATCAACTCTGACATCACTGTGATGTCAGGGGAACCATTCTTAACAGAATGGGTTTGTCCCTCTGACATCACGCTCTGGCTTCACTGTGATGTCACACTAACAGAATCCCTTTTATGCCCATATATCTCATCAATATTAAGCCCATATTTAACAGGACTACATATGGGAATGCCCATATATGGAGTCCATATCGGCCACATACCACACTAACAGAATCCATATATGGCCAAGACAGATGGCCAAGACAGCCCATATCTGTCTGGCTGGTTCTACAGACAGGGATCTCCATGTATGGGCATAAAAGGGTATGTTGTCAGATGTCATAGATATCATAGGACTTTCACATAATGAATAACTGAGTAAGCATGTTTCTCACCTAACCCTAAAATGTTTTTTTAAGCTATGCGATTCATACTTTTTGAGTTATGAACAAACTGTCCACTAATTAGTTGCATCAGTAATTATTTATATTTTAAAACAACAAAGAGGGACAACAAATCCCTTTCTGATATGTAAATTATTACATTTTCCCCCCATTGATTCCGAATGGAGACACAAATGCATTTGTGTCTCCATTCGGAATCAATCGGAATCCTATGATTGGATTCAAGGCTCCATGGGATGAGTAATCAATAGAATAAAAGTCATTTTGGGGTGAACAATTCCTTTAACCCTATAAATACTTACACTAATAAAACACTATACCAGCAGCACTCTTAACACTATACAGTAGCTTCATGGGGGCAGCCTGAAGCCGTCTGGTTATCAGAAGGTCATTGGTTTGTCTACCGGCTAAACTTGCTTTTGTGGATTATGGTTTATTGTGGCTATCATGTTCATGGTCAGTGTGTGTGTGTGTGTGTGTGTGTGTGTGTGTGTGTGTGTGTGTGTGTGTGTGTGTGTGTGTGTGTGTGTGTGATATAATAATAATTGCTATAGCGTTTGTTCATCTCCCTGTCTCTCCAGCTCTTTAATAAATAGAAAATACATTTTCAGTAGGGTTGCCAGTTTCATCCAATCAGAAGAGAGAATCCATTTATCAGCTAAAATTCTAGTTTTCAAGTTTGAAACAAATCTGCTTATTTCTTTGCCATCACTTCTAATTTCTAATTGTTTATCCAGCATAATGTATGAGTTCATCTATTGGATAAAAAATGTCAGAATATAGAGTTATTTGTTTTGGGGCTTGTATGCCTTTATTGGATAGGACAGTAGACTGACAGGAAATGGGGGTAGAGACAGGGAGTGACATGCAGCAAAGGTCAGCCGGATCAGGAATCGAACCGGCGACGCCGTCAGGCATGAATGCCTATGTGGCAATGCCTATGTGGTATGCGCCTGGACCAGTAGGCCAGCGGGCACCCGATTATAGAGGTATTCAACACTTATTTTTGAACAAAAGAATGTCACTTACTGCACCTTTAATGATTACATACAACCTACAGTACCACAGCAAGCCCACACAGTTCCTTCAAAAACACTACTTTCTAGTTTGACTCATCCTGTTCCGTTTGACCTGACCAGTCTGTTCAGGGAAAAGCAGCAACATTAACTCTGCCTCGACATTGTCCAGTTGAAGATGGGGTAAAAATCTACCTGATTCGGACAAAACGCCTCACCAGCAAATATGCATGTAGAATCCGTGTCTCCCTTCAAGGAGGGCCTTGGCTAACCTTCATCTCTTCTGGGCTCCTATTTCAAGGCTATGGTGATCAAATATCTCCTTCAAAAGCATTGAGCTCCCTCTTTTGCTCGAGAAAAACCTGGTGGATCCTCCTCTCTCATTGCTGCTCTCTCTTTCTTTCTCTAAATTGCAATCTTTGCTCCTCTCAATCTCAATCTGTGTGTTCTGTGTCTGACCCCGAGACGGGATCGCTGAAAAAAATATGTTGTGCCTCATTAACTGAGGCATCATGCTGGCTTTTTTCAACGTATTGTCTCTCACACCTTATCCAGCCCTTCCATCTTAAACTTGGAATAAATTAGAGCGATAACGATCGTGTGCGTGCCATTAGTCACAAATGAAGTGGTTAACGCAAATGGGGGGAGATAAGGCTGAGATCTGATGCCGATTCATAAAAGGGAAGGCAGATTGTTGTAAAATGGCAGATAGACCGTGCAAATTGGGTGCCGACACCATGAGGCAATGTTATTTCCAAATTAGCCTCTGTTTTTCCTCCGCCCCTGCTGATCACAACCCCAGGAGGAATGGCAGAGAAAGGAGGCTATTGTGTGGTGCTCACCGACATTATTCTTTGAACAAATAGTTCAGATTATACAGGAGGCAATGATGCTGCCTTTACCTCCAAGATGTATTTGCTTTTAATTCATACTTTCGATTGTGACATTTTAAACAATTTCTCTATTGAGGCTTGAGGCATTACGGGGCCAAATGACAGTACTGAATAAATAGAGAGTGGAAGGATGGGGTCTAGATAAGAGAGTACGATGTTTGTTCAAGTTGAGGCTGAGGCTGCTGCTGGCTCAGGAACGTCTTTTGTTCTGAGGTAAGGCTAGGGTGCAATTCCATGTTTAGTGATGGTCATTCAGCTCCTAACATCTGGAAATGCTGCGTCACACCAGAATATTTAGTAGAAATGGAAGTGATAATATGTCATCATTTGCATTTGCGGCAAATAGCAGGAAGAAAAGAGAACGTGGGCCGTGATTCAAATCAGTTCGGCAGACAATTATCAACATAACAAATAATCAACAAACGATACACTATAGACCATGAGCGCATGTATTACTGTCTGAACAAGACAAAATGGTAGGCTGAAGGTCTCTTGAATCTGGGCTGTCACTGGGGGTAGGGGAGCTCTTGTAATTTGCAGAGCTGAATCCGTGGAGCGGGCATAAGGGAATAAGTTGGACGGGGAAGAAGACAGAGAACAAACCTGGCAGGCGCGTTGAGGCCATGCCAGTCCTGCCTGCGCCACGCAGTGTGGCAGGGGGGCAGTGCCAGGAAATGTGGCAAGAGGAGGAAAGATCAAACAACAAGGGCTGCAGATCTCCACCAATCTGCTCTGTATTAATGTCAGAGCCAAGGAGCAGCTGAACCACACGTGATCCACAATGTGTGACAGTGATGCATGCGTGTGAGTGTGGGCACGTGTGTGTGTGTGTGTGTGTGTGTGTGTGTGTGTGTGTGTGTGTGTGTGCGTGCGTGCGTGCGTGCGTGCGTGCGTGCGTGCGTGCGTGCGTGTGATTGAGAGTGAGTGTGTGTGCGTGAGTGACTCTATTTGACCACTCACCAAATATTGGAATAAAACAACAGTAATAAAGACTGCTTTACTTCAAAACTGTCACAGTGTTTTTGAAACATTTATCCAAACTCGGCCTCAGGAGGACAGGTCCTCATGGTTATTAACTCTTTGATTGGAGTCTTTGTTCATCTACATCTATTTCCATGAGGCAACTGACAACAGCTGAATCCAAAAGGTCATTTTCAGGTATTTCACGAGTGCGTTTTCTCATCGTGTCAGACAGTAGCACCCGTGATGGAGTGGTCGGAACGCGGCGCCTCTAGGCTCCAGCGGGCTGCATATACCCGGGGCCTGTATCCTGCTCCAAAACTTGTTCTGTATAGCCGCAATAAAGCAAGCAGACGGCAAATGAGCTCCACGCTGCCATCTCTCCCTCTTGGACAGATGGCAAAATTAGACAATATGCTTTCCAAAATTACACTGAAATCACATGGCTGCATGTCTGTCTGTCTGTCTGTGTGTCTGTCTGTCCTTTCGCGTGGCATGGCAGTCTCTACTGGGGCATTTACGGCTTGACGTTAGGCAGAGTGGCGCGGCAGGGCGGTGTGGTGCTGTGTCGGACCGGCGAGGAAGTGGCGCCAGCCTCATTGCTGCTGATTGATTTCAGAGTGCTGGTTGCTGGGGGTGCGAGGCCAGCAGGAGCATCGATGGACTTGGGGTAGAGGAGGGATATAGGGGGGTTCTGCACGTGTGTGTATGTGTATGGGGAGGACGGGCGGGAGCGTGCAGGGATTGGGAAGCTCATACTGGGCAGGGGTGTCACACCAAATTCTGGGCCCTGGGTACAAGGATTCACTCACATGTTGTGCTTTAACTGTTGAAAAATAGCAGATATACAAGCTCACAGCGAGCTCGTAGATCTGCTATTTTTTGAGAAAAATCTTGAAAATTTGTGCAAGTCTTTGAATATTTCAAATCCTTCTAAGGTGTTTTGAAAAACCTAAGTATCTATGTCAGTGGTGCTCAAACCTTTTCATGTGAAGGACCTCCAAAATGAAATGTATTTGGCCACGGACCCCCATCTGAAAATATTTAGTTCCAAGGACCCCCCAGAAGCAATATTTGAATTACAAATGTTTGCTTAAAAAGTACATACATTCAAAGATTTGCACACATTTTCACGACTTTTCAAAAATAGCAGATCTACAAGCTCGCAGCGCGCAGTCGGTGCGCGCTGTGAGCTTGTATATCAGCTATTTTTCAATAGCTAAAGAATAAAACGATTAAGGCCCCTCCACCTTGGGCCCTGGTAACCCCCCCTTGTGAGTGTGACGCCCCTGATACTGGGGAATGAGCCTGGTCTATGACAATGTATGATGAACAGCCTGCTATTTGGAGTGCATCTGCAGGAGCCAGTTTGTAGTGCAGGGTCCTCAGAGGGATGTGGGAGAGAGCAAATGTTTGAGGAGCGGACTCCGTGCTCGCCCGAAATCCCCCCTCCGCTCCGTGTATTTTGGGAGTGACACGGAGCATCTTATGACAATATTAGCCTCTATCACTCCTTGTCCTTTTTTGAATGGAATCTTGAACTAGAGGCTGATAATGGTATCTAGCCCTGATATGGGAGTCTCTGCTGCGGATTGGGAGGGTCTGCAGCTCCGAGGCATCTCCACCCAAAATCTTGTCTATGGGAAATTACGCAATTCCGAATAACATGTAGTCTGAGACAAAATTGTAGAATGTATATGCGACTTGACTATCTTTCATATAAATAATGAAAAGAGGGCCTCAGCCATCCCAAAATAGACATCCTATTCATAGATAGTTTGAAACAGACAAAACCCCTGTTGGGTATATATTTTTCCTTGTAGATAGTATGTAGAGTAATAAAATATACAAATCATGCTGCTAGAAAACAATGTAAGATTCGAAATGATAACCATTAAAAGGGTTAATTAACTCCAGCTTCCACTCCACTACATCTTGGATCCAAAAATTGTACTTTTACTCCACTACAATTATTTGAAAACTTACAAGATACTAGTTGCTTGTAGATCTGCTATTTTCAAACAGTTTGTACTTTTACTTTTGGTACTTTAAGTACATTTTAATGCCAACACTTTCATACTTTTACTCAAGTACATTTTGAATTCCAGACTTTTACAGAGTATGCAGTGCAGTGTCCCCCCCCCCCCCCCCCCATTATAAGGTATTATGATTTTACTAGGAGGAAGATTTTTTTCCAAAAAAGTGTACAGAAAAATAGGTTTTTATGTGGTCACACCCAACAGTTCATTAAGTATGCCTGGTTGTCATGGTGGATGGTGACCCAGCTGAAGCTAGCCACACCCACAGTCTTGGGTGAATGGTAATAGGGCATGATTATATGATGTCATTAAATCTGATTAAATGATGTCATTAAATCTGTGTTTTTGGATCTTCACTTTTGACCCACACGGTGTCAGCCTCCAGGAAGAAACGTCTAATACAAAGGGAATACATAATTGCTCATAACAACCACCTCCAGGGGGTCTAATGAAGTACTGTCAACCTCATAGACACATGAAAACCAGAAAAAGTACAAAACTATGGCACCGCCTCTTTAAGTAAAACATTCGAGTACTTTTTCCACCACAGCCACTGACTTTACTTGGCCTACTGGGAGAAACCTCCATCCCCTTGGTAAAGACTCTGTCTCTGTCTTTATGCCACGTTCAAGCAATTATGCCCGGCTACATGTTTTCAGAGGGGGTGGGAGTTGGGGACGGGGGAGGTGTGTGTGGGGGGGTGCCATGTGAAAAAGTCATTTTGGCACTGCACTCTTCAGTTCCGGTCATGCTCTGCACCGACGCAAATTAAAACCTCCCCAGTAGCCTATGTAAATATGCTGCCTACTGCGCTGCGCTTTAATGAGCCATGATATGAAAGACATCTAAAAACCAATGGAAAATAACTGGCCACTTAAAGGTGGGGTGCGTCTGACAGGTGACAGGTAGAGCCAGGTTTAAGACAGGGCTGGGTGGTGGGGGGGGTTTGGGCATGGGGGGGGGGGGGGGGGGGGTTGCAGGATGATGGGGGCAGACCAGTTCTGGCATTCAGGAATAATCTGGAGCTGTGAGCTGCGAGCCAGGGGAGAGTAACCAGCTTTTTAGCCCGAGGCATTTCAAAGAATCCTGGGTGGCAGTGGTGGGATGGGAGAACGAGGGAGGGGTGTCTGGGGAGACTGTAAGTGTGTGTGTGTGTGTGTGTGTGTGTGTGTGTGTGTGTGTGTGTGTGTGTGTGTGTGTGTGTGTGTGTGTGTGTGTGTGTGTGTGCGCGTGCGGCGTATGTTTGTAGGGGGGGAGGGATGTTGTTGGGAGAGGAGTGAAAGGAGACAGTTGCTATGTCTACAGCCTTGAGACACAGCTCATTGTTACCAACTTAAAAAATGTACATAATTTTCCCCCCGCACACACAGCTCTCAATCCTCTAATAACCTGTCTTCTAAAAACCTTACAAGGATTACCTATCAGCAAATCTGCTCTGCATGCAGAATGTGACGGCAGAATGGAAATGAGCGACTGTTCAAGATGGCGCCCACCAAAAAAGGGGAACCACATCTGCGCCGAGCGATTAATCCAAAACATTCACAGAGGAATCTCAAGTCATTTACAATATCACAGAATCCATAATCAAGATTCACTGCCAGAGCCCGAGTCTGCAGCACAGAGTCAATGCTCAGTTCAATGAGGGCTGATGGAATGTATAATTTCATGACAGATGCACACATTCGCAGGCAGGCTTGGGGGGGGTCATTCTAAGATTCACAGGCAAAGAATGCAGCAACTTACAGTATATCTCGTAGAGCGGAAATGCCCACTGGAGAATGGGAGCGATGTGAAATAAAATATGTGAAACATTTGTTGTTTCATGAGAAGGCTGATACAGTCTTTTAATTCAGCACATATTTTGGTAGCAATATCAATAACAACACAGCTATTTCAGCTTTCAGTAATATAGGATTCTATGGATGTAAATATGCGTCTCTAATTGGACAAATCACTCTGTATGCATAACATTAATTAGGGCAATTATGTTTATTGTAAAGCTTATGGGCTTATTTGTTCCAACAGGTGAGTAACACAAAAGACGCAGTTGAAACAAACCACAGTGGTCTTGTACACATGGTTGGAGAATATCAATTTAACGGGTAGAGAACATAGTATGCCATGCATTTTCAAATGAGAAAATGGAGTGAACAGATATGTAGATTTCTGAGAAATGGGGCGCGCTTTGTTGGTTTAAACCTTGCCATGCCATGCTAAATCCATTCTTTAAAGCAACTCAGTGAGCTATAAAGGTAGGGGCTGTCTGATAGGGTGGTGAGATCTATTGTTGTTGGGCCATCTGACAGACTAACTCCAAGGAAGGGGGGGAAACAGAGGAGCAAACCAGTGGGGTGCCTTATGAATTTAGACTAAGTTCAGATTCTACATTTGGCCAAAACCAAGTCCCTTTGGATGCTCCCCTGTGAACTGTCAACGAACACAAACCAAACCAACTGAAAACCCGCTTTTTAATCTGTCTGAGTTTTTTCTTTTTTTTTTTTACATGGAAGAACATGTTTCAGCATCAATGTACACTGGCTAATGAATATTAACAATGCAAAGCAGAGAAAAAGAATTAACACTGACACGGCTGTAATGTGTGTAAATCCATGTGTAACACAAAATGAACAAGGGAAAATATTGTCTTAAAATGTGTTACAGCTGAACAACACTGATGCAACGAATTCGCTCTCACTCCCTCAGACGTCAGCGAGCGCTGATGCAATGGTCTCTTCTGTCTGGCCGTCTTTCGGCAATAAAATCATGAGATTGGTGAAAAAATAAGTTCACGGCAGCTGTTATTGAAGAGGAAGCGGACCCCTATCGCACCGCACCGCGTCTCTGTAATCCACTTTTCCGCATCCTGATCGCAGGTGCATTTTACAAGGAGCCATCGCTCACCCCAGCAACTTTGTGTGACCTTGCGGTGCTGAATAAGACTGTAAATTTGATTCAGCTCCCGTAATAAAAGAGCACACACATTATCAGCATTCTAATTATAATTAATACAGGCAGAAGCCGAGGCACCATTATTTACGATGGGGGTCCATGGTAAGCAAACACAATAATAATCTGCTCCATATTTTTATTGATATGTTGATGAATGGCTCCCTTTCTTGCAAAACACCAATGGAATGTCTCTGCGGCTGATCATACAAGCGCTGATTATTTTGCTGGCTGTTCGACCCCCCCACACCCCCCACCCCCCAACCACCACCACCTAGTCCGCAGTCTTTCATTAGTCCTTTGTTGTCTCACCTTAAGTCTCAGTGACTCCAAACCTCATTACAGAGAGCTAGGTCAGGTGATACAGTCAGCTAACCTCCAAGAGGTGAATTACTGTCAGAAATAAACACTCCAAAAGTAGCCACACACACAGACCGCTGCCTGCCCTGCCAACACATATCTGGTGCACTGTGTGCAAAGAGACAAAGTTGTGAAGGGGAGGCAAATATAGGCATGCTATTGTCCAATATGTTTAACCACTTAAACTGTACATGTATGTAGTGTTTTCGCTCTACACTAAACATCTTTGGCCGAAAATAGCTGATCGACAAGCGTGATGAGTGTTCACCCCCAGAATAGGGCTGCAAGTGTTCATGTGGTTAATAGAACATAATGATAATAGGATGAATAATGAAGATAGATTCTGTACTTAATTTAGAGGGTTAACTTAGGGTTGAACACCAGCATCCCTATTCTGGCGGTCATATTTGGCAAAAACAGCTGATCTAAAGCTCACAACGCATCGCAACGGAACACATTGTGATCTTGTAGATCGCATATTTTAGGCAAAGAGATGTGGTCTGGAGGAGAAAGGAGTGTACCAAGTAAATAAAATAATCTATATTATTAATGATTTTAACAATACAAATCTTCTCTTACGGGGGTCTCTGGTACAACTTTATTTCAGATGGGGGTCGAAAGCCAAATACATATTGGAAGTCCATGAAAACAGTTGAGCACCACTAATTTAGAATATAAACAGTATCGTGTGGTTGAAGAAGACGTTATTGGGACCGTGAGAGGCCCTACAGCCTAAAAAAAACAGAAATCAAATTTTTTGCATACAGTAATTAATACTTACTTACATTATGTAGCATGTTAGCAGAACAAAGACAGTAGTACTATAATACATACTACTACATGAGGAAGAAGGTGCCTCTGAGTAAGACATCAGAATATTTTCCATTCCACACATTTCCGGTTTACCAGGCACAATAGGACCGCAATGCCTTGTCAAAGTGTTTAAAATAAAAGACAGCAACCTCCATATCTAGGTTATCCTTTATAATTAGGTGTCTATGTAGCTTATGCCATTTCCCCTGTTTGATAATTGTAGTCCATCCCTCCTAATTTTCCAGAGAGGGGGGAAAAAACGCTTATTTGTGCCTATCTTTCCTTATTAATTCTCCTCACAAATCCTTGATTATTTTCCAATCCTTTCCTCTGATATCTCTGGCTCTGTTTGTCAGTTTCACTCACTCCTCCACCGAGCAGGCTGCCTGCCTTCTCAATCGCCTGTTTTGTTTCCCGTTTTAATGAACAGTTGGATTCTTTTATTTCTCTACAAGTGCTGGATTTGCCTTATCACCCCCCGTCCCTTTGAGGGTTGCCAATTGGTTTTATCCATGGATGTATCATTTCTTAGGCTTCCTCTTTTTTTCTCCACAAAGAGAAAGAACCACTCCGTCAACAAGCCTCTCCGGAGCCAGAGATTAAAAACCTCAACATCACCTACCTTCCAGCGCTACTCCCAACTGGTTTGTGTAAAACTCAATTAAACTTGTCCCCGCTGAATTTCACATTACAGTACATTAAAAAGAAATTCTTCAAGCGTGATGACAAAGCTCAAACCTAGCTTCAGAGACACTGTTTAGGAGCTTTCCTAAACGATGCAGTCTTCAGGGTTTTAGCCTCTTGTCGATGTAAAAG
>NC_137811.1:53467552-53477552 GCF_963921795.1 Nannobrachium achirus
ACGTCATCTAGTCACATGACATGTGTCATGTGACAGTGTGTCATGGCGGCCACCAGGCTTGCCTTGTTATTGCTATTTGGAGCTGTGCTTTGGGATTAAAAGTCGTATTTGGAGTAAATGAAGTCTCTTTATGGGCCTCTCCATTGACTTAACATGGAGGAGCTTCACTTCGCGTGCACGCCCAACGTGCATTTTAAACAAATCGCGGACATTACCGATGCGGCCGCGACCGGAGCGACATACTGTAAGTATTATTACATTTACTGTAAATACAGTAAGATTGACGGTGAGCGCTGTCAATGGCGTCGTGTAGTCACCGATTTTAATGACGGTGAGGATCGTCAACAGCAGCAGAACAGTTAAAGGTCCTACACCATGCATTTAAAAATAATTTATATAACACTGTTTGTGTCCCAAAAACGTTTTTGAAAAGGTTTGAGGCTAAATTACCACTCCTGAATACAGAGCCCCTGTCATTTCTGCCTGGCTTTCAGAGCATTTTCAGCTGCAGTACCACCTTGTCCTGAGTGGGAGGACTGCGCTATTGAACCAGTTTTGGCCCCACACTCCTCCCCACCTCCTGCTCAGCAGGCCTGCCCACCCCTCCCCAACCCTCTCCCAGCTCCTCCTGCCTCCTTCTCAGGCCTGCCCCACCCCTCCCCAACCCTCTCCCAGCTCCTCCTGCCTCCTTCTCAGGCCTTGTGACATCACAAATCTGACCTTTCACAATCAGGACCTTTCTGAGACATGCTAACATAGATCTGCCCATAAACTGAGAAAGACACAATGGTCAGAAATAGGACTTTGTGAGGATAGAAGTTGCTGGTGGGACACCAAGAAAATACATAAAAATTGGAAAAATGTAAATTCATGGTGTAGTCCCTTTAAGCTAATCATCTGGGGACCCCCCAAAATAATTTGGGGACCCCCCCTGGGCGTCCTGACCCACAGGTTGAGAACAACTGCTGTACTGTAGGCTACAGTGTGTCAGTGCATGTTTACGTGTGGAGAGAGTAGGGAGCGAGAGAGAGGGGGGAAAAAGTGAAAGAGAAATACAGTGAGATGTCTGCTAGGAGGAGATCGGCTCCAACCAAGAGTCTCACAACACGTGGTGGAATTTTTAATCAAAACACTCCACTAATCACCATTTACAGGCCGCCTATATGAAAAGGCCTGTTCTGCGATACGAGCGAGGGCAACATGCTGATAGGGTTTAATTCAACCAGAGACTAGGTCGGAAGGCTTGATTTAATGTGGCCCACAGGAAAACCGAGCGAGGAAGAGAGAGAAGGGAAGCGGTTGTTCTTTATGCAATGATCACATAAGTTCACATCAATAACGCCCTAACCCATTACCAGAAACACTACATGAAAGGGGAGGGGTCCTCTGTGCGTGCACACACACAGACGAGACCGGAGTAGAACGGCAGAGCCAGCTCAGAACAGCTCTTATTAAGCTCTTTAACCACTTACAGTATATGCCATATTAGCTTATACAGTACTTCATTGCACAATGGCTCCACGCAGTAAAAACATGTACGATCTACAAGCTCACGGCATGTCGCATTGCTTGTAGATCAGCTATTTTCATGCTTTGAGAGAAGTTTAGAACATTTTTGTCCCAAAATAGGGAAACCAGGTTGAAAGTGGCTAACAAACTAAATCAATTGTAGAGTGACTATTGTCACCGAACAAACACTATATGCTGTAGCCATCTAGAATAACTAGTGTGGTTGCTATTGTGTGTTGCAATTGTAGTCCTACAGCGGCCATGTTTAGGGGCAAACACAGGTGTTTCAATTGTTTGATTGGCATAGAACTAATATTCTATTCCAATCAGAACACCTACACTAGCAATAGGCAACACACTATTGCAGGGGTCTTCAACGTTTTCAGGCCAAGGACCCCTTAGTTGAGAGAGAGATGAAGCAGGGAGCCAGGGACCCCCACAACCTCTTCAAAGTTTCATTAGTTTTTCATTAGTTTCATTGTTTGACAGCACAATCATCATTGTATTTCAGATTCATGGTAATGTGTGTATTTAGATATTTAACCATTTTATGCTCAGTATATGGACAGTTGGACACTAGTGTTCAAGTGGTTAATATAAAAGTTAAAAAAGGTTTCTATCACACAAAGATTTGGAGGCCCCCCTGTAGTAACTCTGAGGACCCCCTAGGGGTCCCAGACCCCCCTGTAAAAGACCCTTGCACTATTGTATTCGGTCAGAGAATATTTTGCCGGCAAAGTGAACCTGCGCTTTGGAAACCTTTTGACTGGTGTTATCTGAGTTGTAAGGCAGGATGTCTTGGACAATGTAATGTCCAATCAGACAGGATCGATCATGCTTCACTTGACAAACTTCTCCTGACATCACAAAATATATCACAATAAATGGTTGCTATAGGCAACACACTATTGTTCTAGGTCTGAGAATCTTTTGCCAGCAAAGTGATCCTGGTTTTTGTTAACCTTTTGACTGATGTTAAAGGTTGTAAGGCTGGATATCTTAGACAATATTGTCGTTGTCGGGTGGAAACCTTGTCCATACTAAACCGTTTGTTTTGTATTTATCATTTTAAAAATGATTTAAGCTAGTGAAAACAGCCGATCTACAAGCACACAACGCCGTGTGCTTGTAGATCGGCTGTTTTCACTACTTTTGTGCAACGGCCTTGTCTGATGAAGCAGGGCTTTGCTTCCCGAAAAAAACGCACACATTTGAAACTTGGAGATACAAGGTTTCTGCCCGACAGTGACGATATAACGTCCGATCAGGACAGGATTGGTCATGCTTCACTTGACATCACATGTAATATAAATGGTAAGACGTAATTCAGTTCCCAGTGGATTCCTCGCGACTCACGTCAGTTCAACCACACTTACAATTTATCAGAATTTCTCGTTTCTAGTCACTGTATAAATCTATTTAAACAAAACATATCTTGTTAACCAGGACAATTCTTTCTGAAGCGCAGAATACCCATACCTGTGTAGCTTTCCAGAAGGTATAGAGCCTGGCCTCTAGTGCTGACTAAATATAACACCCATGTCTCCTGACATCTTTACTTCTCCACTGTAGGGCACAAAAGGAGAAGCCAGTAGCCATTCAAGGTGTGCTAGCAAGCTAGCAAGCGCACAGCAGCTACAGTATGAAGTACGGCAGACGGCATTAGACTAGCCCACCGGCCGCTAGCATGTAGCCACAATGTACTGTAACATACAGCAAGCGAGGAAGGCCTGGCAGGATGTAATCTCCAGAAGCTGTTGATACAGGGAAACACAGAGGGTTTGGGTCAAAGGGATTAAAATGGTGGAGGTGCTGGATGTAAGAAGGAGAGGCGCTGTGGTGTAGCAGCAGGAGCAGCGGGCGAGCCACCCCATAACAGAGAGGGATGGGGAGATTACAGGGAAAATGGCGCAGGGGGAATTCCTACAGGAGAGGGGAGGCAGTGACTCCACATGGCATTGGAACACAGCATTAGTAGCCCACCATTCAACAATATTCAGGCTTAGCAGGTCCGGGGCATCAGGAGAGGTGGCCATGTTTTCTATACTGCACAGTCAAATCCTGAGCGTGCGTACAAACAGGACCAAGCGGACACTTAGTCAGTCACTGTAACTGACTGAGTGGATTGTTGGTGCTCATGTTTTTGACTGGCATTTGGTGGAGCCGATGAACCAAGAGCACTGGTTATGACCACCAGTGTAGTTTAGTCTAATTTTAGTCGACTAAATATCATAAGATGTATTGATTTTATTGGTTGCGTGCTGAAAATAGCCGATCTACAAGTTACGAGCTTGTAGATCTGCTATTTTCAGCGCGCAATACCTGAGAGCAACCAAACATAAAATTACTCTGTTCTCCACTAGTCCCTCCCAAACATTTTAGTCTATAGTTTTTATTTTGTTGACGAAATTGTCAATATATTAGTCTTAGTTTTAGTCACCATAGCTTAGTTTTTATTTAGTTTTCGTCAGTGAAAAAAACATAGTCGACAAAACATTTTCGTCATAGTTTTAGTCAACGAAATCAACACTGATGACCAACGTCTCTGGCACAGTGTTTTTCTTCTCTTATTTTAAGATATTGGGCCTTTATTGATAGTTATACAGTAGGTTGACAGGAAACGGGGAGAGAGATTGGGGGGATGACACGCAGCAAAGGTTGGCGGGATCGGGACTCGAACCTGCGACAGGCTGTCAGAACGGATTACTCTGTGGCCTGGCACAGCATTTTATCTGGAATGTTCCTTTACAAGATTGATAAGAATAAGGATTTTGTTTGGCTGTCAGTGTTTGTTGTTCATAAAATTGCTCTGAAAACGATATTGTTTGCCGCTCCTGAATGATCTTTAAAACAACATATTTATAGTTATCATTATGAGTATACTTATCATTCTTGGTGTGGACCGTGGACAGCCTTTTAATCTGACAAAATGTATTTTACATTGCAATTTCAAGACCTTTCTTGTCTCTATTTGGTCTTTCTTTCCAGTGAGTCACACTGTATAAATAATTGTGGCAAAAAATAATCAGAATTCTATCAAAAAGAAATAAGAAGAAAATTGGAAGCTTTGCTGTAATGTAACTGAAAGTTGCTGAGGGTTTTGACAGTGGCGTTCAGGTCTATGCAAACCTCACATGGTTTGGATCGAGTTCAATCAACAAAACATGTCAATCATTTCTCCGTGAGAAAGAGGGAGATATGATATGAGGCTGAAACGTATCTAGCCTAGACCCAAATGCTGTACTCATCGGTTCCATTTCACAGTCTGCGGGAGAGAGGGTTCAAAATCCTTACATCGTTTTCTTTTTTCAATCCCGCTATCCAAGGGGTTCAAATTACGGTTAGATTTCCCGTTGAATAAGACTTGTGTTTCCAGAAACCCACCCTGAGCTACGCTAGCTAGCATGCTGGCTGGTGGAGCGATGACAGATTGGTTTCCACTGCAATGCATGGGAGAGCACAATAGAGTGGCTTTTTGACAGAGTAATAACCGTGTACTTGGTTTAACGGTCGCATGTTGAAAATGGCAGATCTACAAGCTCACAACATGTCGCTGTACACCGCGCTGTGAGCTTGTAGGTTCGGCACCGGCGACACGCAACTAGGTATAAATCACCCTTACGCATTAAAGGAGTAGTTCACCCCCAAAATGACTTTTCTTATATTGATTACACTCGCGCCATGGAGACTTGAGTTTCCATGGCGTGACCCAAATGCATTTGGGTCCCCATCCTGAATCAATTGGGGTAAATTTATTGTAATCAAATTGTTGTCTTAGGAATGCGACAAATACAAAAACATATTATTGAACTCAAGTCTCCCTGGCATGAATAATCAATAGAAAAAAAGTCATTTTGGCGGTGAACAATAATATTCTTTTGTATTTGTCGCATTCCTAAGACAAAAATGGGATAATAGCACATTTACCCCCATTGATTCCGGATGGGGACTCGAATGCATTTGGGTCCCCCCATGCGGAATCAATGGGCGTACATTTATTGTAATCAAAATTATTGTCTTAGGAATGCGACAAATGGCGTGAGTAATCAATAGAAAGAAAAAGAAAAAACATTTTGGGGGTGAACTACTCCTTTAAGCATTAATGCCCCCCACCCACCCCACCATGTTTATTCTTTTTCCCTACCAACATCTATGCTGCTGTCTCCCCCCCCCCCCCCCCCCCCTCTCTCTCTCCCTGGGGCTCAAAGAGAGAATGAATGGCCCAGCCTGACCTGGACGACACTCATGTCTACTCCTCTGCTCTACACTACTGTACCTACAGCACAGCTGTCTGCTCACTGCCGCTCTGTCCACACACACACACACACACACTCACACACACACACACACACGCACGCACGCACGCACGCACGCACGCACGCACGCACGCACGCACGCACGTGCACAGACAGACCACGGGGGACTCATCTCTGTCACCCAGTGCTACAGAGCGCTACAGATCTCTGTGACCTCCTGCAGGCAGACAGAGGTCACTACAGCTCTGTCATTAAAGGAACCTGGAGGGGGGTTATAGCCTTAACCAGTTGTAGGGTGCAACAGTTAATCAAACTAATCCATCTAATTGATCATTAAAAAAAAACAGTCCAATATCAATTTTAATTAAAAATAATCAAATTTGGAGGGAATATTTTGAAAAGTTTGTTGTTGCCCCCCTCCCCAAAAAATACATAAATAAATAAGAAAGTAAATAAAAAATAGTAGATCTACAAACACTCGCTATTTTTGTGTGACATGAAGAATAAAACAGGGTTTAAAGTGATTAATCAGACAACGCAATTTAGTCGATTAAAAAAGATCTCTAATATTTTTTTGCATAGATTTGTTGACACTGTATATACAAATAAAGATTTGTCAAAAAAAACATGCTTCTCGATTATGAGATTAAAGTAATAAAATACTGGACAGTTGCAGCTCTAACCATTTGTTCAGCCAGTACCAGTATCACTGTGTTGGCCCAGACCAGGAGCAAACCTAGCCCTCAAAACCAATTGATGCTAAATCCAGTGCCAAATATTGTTCTAAAATTGCGAAAATGGCAGATCTACAAGATAACAAATGCATTGCAAGCTTATTATTATAGGTCAGCTATTTACTGCCCGCAACACCTACCATATGGTAGCTAGGGATGGGACGATATGAAAATGTCATATCACCAAAGAAATCGCGATTTACGATATTAACGCGATAATCAAAATCCATTATCCTGGGGCGGAACATTTGCCAAGAATAGCCGATCTACAAGCTCACAACGCGTCGCATTGCGACGCGTTGTGAGCTTGTAGATCGGCTATTTTTTGGCAAAGACATTTGATAGAGAGTGGAAAAAAAGATGTCAAGTACATATTTATAAGTACGTTTTACCAATTATAGAGGATTTAAGTGGTACCGGATATGCAGCTCGGAAAATAAAAGGTGAATTGATCCCTGGGCATAACAGAGGACGATATCACGATAAGTTAAAACTCCACGATACGATTATTGCGAGTGTTTTTTATCACGATAAATGATAATATTGCTTATGGTCCAATCCCTAATGGTAGCATATTATTAACTAAAACAACCAAACCATCGCAGTTCCGTACACACATTTAAAGAATACACGCCGCATGCATCCCTACTGTATGTCCTTACCCATGGCACTGGGGTTTAAGAGGGGTGGAATAGCTATGATCGCCTGGCTAGATAGCATGATAAAAACCCACTAGATAAGATGCTACCATGGTGGCTTGCAGCGTGCTCTGCTGTGCAGTGCAGTGCAATGAGAACACACACACACACACACACACACACACGCGCGCGCGCGCGCACACACGCACACACACACACACACACACACACACACACACACACACACACACACACGCGTACACACACACACACACACACACACACACACACACACACCCACAGTGATATCATGCTGATATCACTCTCTAAAGACTACTAGGGAATGTGTTTTTTTCTTTCTCACACAGGTGGATGTACAATCAATAAAATGGATTAGCTGCAAAGGTATGTATAAAGGTTATCGCCAAGTTCTCCTGCATGAACACAGTGGCGACCCCATGAAACAATTTTGTAATGTGTCCTACCTATTTCTTCAGAGAACATCAGATATATATTTCTGCCCCCCCAACCCCCAAAATTGATTTCTTGGGGTATAGGCCTACATTCTAAAAGAAAAAAAGGAATTATTTTTGCCATAAGCAACCCCCCACCCCCCTCTTGCTTAAATGGAATTGTAACTCTACTCTCTGAGCTAGGTACAGGCTCATAACAATCAATATCGCATCTTTTTTTTTTCTCCTTCTCCTTTCGTGGCCCTTCCTTCTCGAAAGTTCTCGTTCATCCTTTTTGTCCATCATGTTCACTTTTTATTCCCCCGCGTTCTCACCAGGGATGGGACGATATGAACATTTTATATCACGATTATCGTGACAAAAGAAATCGCGATTTACGATATTATCGCGATAATCAAAATCCATTATCCTGGGACGGAATATTTGCCAAAAAATAGCAGATCTACGAGCTTGTAGATCTGCTATTTTTTGGCAAAGACAACTGATAGAGAGTGAAAAAAAAGACTGTATCAAGTACGTATATAAGTACCTTTTATCAATTATAGAGTGTTTAAGTGGTATGGGATGTGCAGCTCGGCAAATAAAAGATGAATTGATCCCAGTGCATGACGGAGCACGATATCACGTTAAATGAAATCTCCACGATACGATTACAGTTTTTTTTTTATCACGATAAACGATAATATCGCTTATCGTCCCATCCCTAGTTCTCCCCCCCCTCCTCCCCCCGTCCACACAGTTGATTCACAGTTTTTACCTACAGACTCAGTGTGTGTGAGGGCGTCTACACTTCCAGCTGCTGCAGTTCTGTGTCATCCCCTCAGAGAGACTTTAACCACGGGGTTCTCCATCACTCTGGCTGTCCATCGGAACATCCTCCACCCTGGTGATCCCTCTCTGTCTATATCTCTCTCTCTCTCTCTCTTTCTATCTATCTCTCTCTCTCTCTCTCCTGATAAAAAGCAACCCCCCCTAAAAGCTGCGTGGATGTGCAGAAAGCCCCCCTCTCTCTAGCTCTCAGCTTTTGTCTCTGATTATCCCTGCACACACCCCCCCCCCTGCCTCCACCCCACCACAACACACACACACACACACACACACACACACACACACACACACACACACACACGGGTGCACGTGGCCTGCGTGCGTGTGTGTGTGTGTGGGGTGGTTGACTCTGACCAATGGCATCCAACAGTAGAGCTTTATCCTAAAGCACATTGACAATGCTTTTCACACCTACTTACCACAGCAGAGATGGGGGCGGTGGGCTGGATCATACCCAGGCCTAAAAGCAGGCTAAAGGCTTTCAGAAGGCACCCACAGAATGGACTCTTTAATTACTGACTTGAGATCCCCGCGGTAGATTAAACAGCCCCTCGCGGAGGCTTATTTTCATGTCCGAGGAATTTTTCAATGAATATAAAAACGTTGAATCATTGATTATGCTGTTAAGGGAAGGGAAGTTAAGAAAGGGAAATATTAAAGTGCATATAATCACATTAACTTGCAGTGATTAATGGAATAAAGAATGGGATCTTTTCCTCCCATCTGTATTGAACACATTCAGCGGTGCAGCAGAGCCACGCTCCAAATATTAAGAAGCAGCCCCTCAAAATCCACTTATCGAGTGCAATGTTCAAAGACATCTGTGAAGGCAACACAGATAGCTCCTATAACATGCTTATACAGTGCACATGGTGAAATATGCAAGAGTGTGAGCAGAACTGCACTGGCGAGTGCATGCACAATATGCACATGATCATGCAGGCATATACTGTACACGCACAACCAAAAAATACGCTAATTCATCTTCCTACAGCAGTATGTGGTAAAGACAATAAACACAGCATGGGAACTTGCAAAGACAGACACTCGAGTTAAGCGTCCGGCGCCCGGTGATGTGCATTTCTGTCTGTGCATTGTCTGTGCATTGTCTGTGTGTGTGTGTGTGTGTGTGTGTGTGTGTGTGTGTGTGTGTGTGTGTGTGTGTGTGTGTGTGTGTGTGTGTCTGTCTACTGTACAGTACTGTGTCTATTTGTGCCAAAAACACACGCACATACCGGTACGTACATACACAAGCACACGCGTGCACACACACACACACACACACACACGCGCGCGCGCGCGCGCCGCGCGCGCACACACACACACACACACACACGTGTGCGCGCGCGCACACACACACACACACACACACACACACACACACACACACACACACACACACAAAACACAGCCACTGCTCCCAGACAATCAGCCTTCCCAGTCTGATCGATACTGAGGTATTTCTCATCATCGATTATACAATTATGGAGATGTTAAATCGGCATGCCCACACACACACACACACACACACACACACACACACATATACACACACATATACA
>NC_137811.1:53482552-53522552 GCF_963921795.1 Nannobrachium achirus
CACCAATTGCTCCAGTATAGATGCTTGATTGATGTTGGATTATTTACCATGGAGTGAGAAAAAGATTGACATTAGGCTAATCATCTGGGGACCCCATAAAATAATTTGGGGACCCCACTTGGAGTCCCGACCCCAAGTTTGAGAACCACTGCATTAGAACATTGCAAAGACAAATCGCAGCCATCTCAAATACCTCTAAGTGTGCATGAAGGCTATCTATGTAAAATACAGTTCCATGGGCTTTAGCTTTCTCTACATCCTATCTGCTCAGGTCAGAGAACTTCCTCCTACTGTACGTTCTCCAGCATTGGGGCGGCGAACAAAATAAATAAATGTGTTAAAAAAGGATCTGATGGGGAAGACTTAGTGAATATGACACAATACAGAGACAGAGTGAGTTAGCCTAATTCCGTGCCGTCCGGGCTTATGTGAAACAGCCTAGTTACATTGGTCAATTTCCTCACAAACAATGGGCCAAGTTGCTCTGGGGACTTATTGGACATGCTGTATCTGAATGTGGTCAGACTTAAGAGGCTTACTGTTGAAAAGTTTAGGTGACCTCTGAATAAAGCGACATAATATGGTCACAGCGAGTGTGCATAGTTCCAAAGGCCTCAGATATCAGGTAACAATGGCAAAGGCATAATAACGGCACACAGTAAAGACTGATTTTTATACTCATCGTTTTCTCACACCGAATATAGCTGATGCGTTGAGCTTGAACATCAGCTATTTTCGGCTATATGCTGGAGTATGACTGCGTATAAATCAGTCATAATAATTGTCACTTCTTGAACCGTATACGCTCACATCTTGCCTGACTTGATTCAAGGTTCTCATCTCAGCAAAATATATCGATTACCATTCCTTGAGAGCACTAAACGGTGTCAAATACACTCTACTGTATATCTCCACTAAATCTTCCCTCGTGTTTATCAAATACACAGCACAGAAGGAGTCACCGTCTCTCTCTTCCATCTCTGTCACCCCCCTCCCCCCCTCCCCCTCCCAATCCCTCTCTCCTCTGTCTCCGGCGTTACTGTAACATATAATTACTCTACGGACTTTACTGCCTGTTTCCCCCCCGAAACTTCAGTGGTTCAAAGAAACTGTCGGAGGGTGGAGGGTTGCATTGTGGGAGTTCCAGGTGGATTTCTCGATAATGAGTTAGCGCGCGCTAGCACAGGCGAGAGTTTTAGTAATGGCTGGCTGCTAAGGCTCTTCCTGGGAGTTTAATGTAAAACAAACAGGCACATGCTGACAGCCTGGGAAAAACAGATATTGTAGTCTTCTCAACCAGGGTTCTCTCCATCTCTTTTCTCTCTCTTTTTTCTTTTAAAGAAAATATTTTTTAAAGTCGAATTTACTGTATACCGGTGAAATGATTCTATGCCTTGTAGTTTCAGACATCTCTGCATCTTAAACATTACGCTCATTCTTTCATTCTCATTACTTTAATTTTCTAGACAGAAATGTATCCATCCCTCTGTCCATGGGACTTCAATGATTAAGACACTAGCGCTGAGTAGTGAACCACATGAACCCTAGCGTCCCTATTTCTGGGCCTGTCATAATAATAAGCGAACGTACTGTACGTGAACATTCTGTGAGAATAGTGAATCCACCAGCTAGCTCACAACTTGAAGTATATAGGGTTCAACTGATTAAGTGACTCCGTCCAAGACAAACGTCAATATACTGTAGGATCCCAAAAAAATATATATATTAATAAAACTGGTGATTTTCCACAGCTTTTCTTGGTCCTGATGAGCAGGGGACACCCCGAGGCCAGGAGGACTCTACTAAACTACTCCACCACATGTATTATACATTACTACACCTGTGCTGGAACAAGTACTCTAACTCAACCCCACTACTTAAAGTATACTGTATATACTACTCTTTGTAAAATGTTACTCAACTACAAGTAGTACCTATTACAGTATAGTATAAGTATATTTTCATTTCTGATATCATTGCTATATTGAAATTAAGATCTTTTCCAAAGAAATTCAAAGATTTCCCAGAACATTTTCAAAACAATATCGGTGAAAATAGCAGATCTTCAAGCTCAAGAGAGCTTAAGTGGTTAATTCCTAATGTACTTTTCCCTTCCTAGAAATGTAGTGGAAGTCAAAAGTCCATTATTTTCTTTGGAATGTATTGTATTGAAAGTATCCAAACATATAAATATGCAAGTAAAGTACAGATACTGAAAGAATTGACTTAAGTACAGTGGTCAACTAAATGTCTTTAGTTAACTATCCACCACTAGTTGTCTCATAAGAATCCTTTTGCGTCTTCCTGTTCTTTTTACCTTCTCCAGCTATTTCCTTGTCTACCTACAGTAGGCTATATTAGGAGTGGAGTGGATTGAGGATATGCAGTTGTACATAATGGATTACAAAAAATAAAATAAAATGAAATGGCATCATGGCCAGCAGTAAAGTATAGCATGAGCCGCTCAAACCTATCACCAGCGCTCGCTTGGAGACACTCCCCATACATTCATACTGGCAAGCATCCAAACTGTACTGCTGCAATCTTGTCAGGCAGTCCTGAAGAAAAGCAAGCCCATTAAAACGCAGGCCAAGTCCTGACATATTCTCCAAACATACTGTATATTGAGATATTCACTGTTTTCCATAAGTAAAGCGTCTGAGGGAGCAAAACAACAGCCTACAGAGGGGGAACAACACAGGGGTGAAGATAGGAACATTCAAGGCTTTAGCTTCGCTGTGTGGGCTCCTTTGCGGTTGAGTTACCGTTGCATTCTTGAAGAGCCTATTCCACAGGCAATCTCTACATGAGTCATAGCAAAGATTCACTTTAATAGAGCTCAACAGTGACCGCCCACTTCCGCACTCTGTTTTCCGGAAGTACATTTTATACTCATTTACTCCATAGATGTTTCAGAACTAGCATTATTGAAACCAAAGGTCGCAGTTCACTATGAGAAACGTCACAGCTTGTCCGTGTCCGTCCGTCCGTGTAGACGTGTACACATTTTGTACGGTCTATGGGTTTGTCGCTCTGACATCATGCTCTGATGTCACTGTGATGTCAGGGGAACCACTCTTAACAGAAAGGGTTTGCCGTTCTGACATCACGCTCTGGCTTCACTGTGATGTCAGGCTAACAGAATCCCTTTTATGCCCATAGGGAGTTCCCTGATGTCATCAATATTAAGCCCATATCTAACAGGACTTCATATGGGAATGCCCATATATGGAGGCCACATCGGCCACATACCACACTAACAGAATCCATATATGGCCAAGACAGATGGCCAAGACAGATCTCCATGTATGGGCATAAAAGGGTATGATGTCAGATATGACATCATAGGACGTTCCCCCTAACGAATAACTGAGTAAGCATGTTTGGGCTCTCACAGCATATCTCCATATACAGTACATGGATCTCCATATATGGGTACCAGGGGTCTCCATATGGGTAACTGGTCCGATATACATCACTGGCCAGATGGCCAAGAATTGGCGCCCTTTAGAGCGAGGCCGTATGTCGCCCTGAGGCGCCTTACTAGTTATAATCAAGTATAATAAGTGCTGGTCATAATGCATTATAAGCTCAGCGGAACAGCACATTATATAGGTACGTAACACTATACTTAAAGGTCTATAATGCATAATAATCACATTTATAATGCATTATAATGTACTTATAAGGCTTAATACCACTCTTTATAAATATTTATAATTATGCATAATAACAACCTATATCAAAGACACTTTATAACTGACTAGGTAATGGTAGTTATAATGTGCTGTTCTACTACAAACCTTGTTATAAGTTGTCATACATGGTTACTGTATAAACAGTTATAATGCCTTGCAAGCACATTACAATGCATTATAAATGCACTCATAATGGATTATAGACCCAGTGTTATAAAAAAAACTAAGGTGAAGGCAAGATAAAGGTAGTGTAAAAACAATACCTATTACAAAATCAACTAATGGCTGGTTAGATCTATCAGTTAGTTATTTGGTGGAACCTACATGCGGACCAGCTGCAATGCATTTTCAGGACCACATTGTGAGGTGAAACAGGGACTGGATGGGACTGGATTCTCAGCCAATCACATCGATGGAGTAATGGAGGTGGTGGTGGGCCATTTACTGACTGGCCAGCGTAACCCGTTCAGCTCCCATTCAGCCAAGCCCCCAGGAGCGGGAGGGCTGGTTGAGGCAAAAGCTTACAAGTGGCCAACTCTGGTACTACAAGCTTTATCATTGGAACGTGTACGAGCATGGCGACGTACTGTAGAACCCATAAAGGTCACTAATGTTGGTTGCTCTACAGTCATTAAACCCCAGAAGGAGAGAGATACCGTCGGGGAGAATGTTCTGGGTGAGCAAGTTTCACTGAAATGAGTGGCCGGGGATTTTCTATGGCTCCTCCAGTTCTTATATAGCTCAAGTGGTACAGCTGACTGTCCCGTCCCCTCGGGCTATGGGATTTAAAACAGCGATTCCTACTTTCTTTGCTCGCTGGAATAGGCAGCCCTCTAGTGTCTACAGCAGTGTTATTCTTTTCAGCAAATTTTGATTTAGTCTTAAGTATTTTGAATAACACACCATTAAAGGAGTAGTTCACCCCCAAAATGACTTTTTTTCTATTGATTACTCATGTCATGGAGAGTAGAGTTCAATAATATTTTTTGGTTTTTGTCACATTCCTAAGACAAAAATTTGATTTGAGTAAATTTACCCCCATTGATTCCGGATGGTGACCCGTTTCGAAACGGGTCACCATCCGAAATGAATGGGGGTAAATTTATTGTTATCACATTTATGTCTTAGGAATGTGACAAAAAACTAAAAATATTATTGAACTCTACTCTCCATGACATGAGTAATCAATAGAAAAAAAGTCATTTTGGGGGTGAACTACTCCTTTAAGGCCCATTCCCACTGGGCCAGATAACATAAAAAATATCTGCCACAGATATTTCTTTTATCTGTGGCAGATATTTCTTTTTTATCTGTATCTACCATCCACTATGAATGGAAAAATATCTGGAGAAAGAGATTTTTTTATCTGTTATCTGGCCCAGTGGGAATGGGCCTTTAGTCCTGTCTTAGTCTTCTGAAATTGTTTTAGTCTAGTCTAGTCTTAAGGCACACTTCTGCGTTTTTCGGGCCGAATATCGGAGTGAATTTCGGAGCGCGAAAAAAAAAAAATCAACCACACGTAATGTCAGTCACGTTTGCACACTGCCGCCCGTTTCGCACACCACTCGGTCCCTTGCTCTCTCTATCTCTCTCTCTCTCCTTGCCCTGAAAAACGCATTTCGCAATGAAAAACGCAGCAGTGTGCAAAGACCTTTAGTCAACTAAATATCAAAATATTTTAGTCTTTTGGGCTAAATATAACCACATAACTCTGAACAAGTCATTTACTGCCTGTTACTTGGTCAAACTAAACCATACATAAAAGATGTATATTTGTCTTTAAATTGTTTTAGTCTAGTCTAGTCTTATCGACAAAATATAAAAATCTTTTAGTCTTATTCTTAGTCGACAAAATTAACACTGACAGCACTGTGTGGAAGAGGGCTTGATCTTTTTGATCCAAGCTATGGAATTGACAGGTGTCACTGTCAGTCATAATCGTATTGGATGAAATTGGTTGGTACCTTCTAATGTAATCACGCCTCACGATTTTGTTTGACAGGATGTTTTTGGCATCTATTTGTATCTATGTCTTCTTTGTGACAATTAATGCTGAATATACTCTAATAGTGTGAAAAACAACATCATCATTTCAGCGGGTCATTAACTAAAATGTTATAATGGAATTCAATAGGGCTCTGATCAAGCTGAACCCTTGTCACATGAAGTCCAAGAACCACTGTGGTGCCATGCCATTCCCATGTGAATTGAAACATCCACATGATTCATTTGTTTTCTTTAAACTATAGGTTGATCTGATATGAACATGTGGCTTCTACAAAGGCATAGTATTGTTTCACAATCTCATAGCTTGTGGTACTGTAGTGTAAATCTACCTTGTATCCTTAACTTACAACATTGTGTCTAACAATCCGAGTCCTCTATGCAGAATATGAATGGTATTTTTTACTTTCCTAAACTCACTGTTGAGCTGTATAAGAGAACCTGGCAAGAACCTGCCAGAGTGGGCAACATGTTTATTTGTAAAAAGAATTATGATCTGGAGAAAATATATTTTTTCACCAATAGCTGGCTATGCGCATATCATCATCATACCCAGAAGTTATGCTGGAACGCCTACTGAGTGGCAAAAAAAAACTTTTCTGGTCTTGACAGCACATACATCCAGACAGAAAAGTCCTATCTGATTGCATTAATTGACGTTAAACAACGTTAAACACTCTTTGCCACTCACTTTGCCACTCGTTTTGCCATTCACTTTATGCATGCGCATACCCTCTATTGCGAATGCTACAATATTATCCCAAATGAAAAGAGCAATTTAATACATTTCAGCAGATGGAACTGTTGAAACCTTGGCACACAGAAAAATCCTGAATGCTCATTTAACTCTGAGTAACAGTAACACCCTGGGTTTGGTGCACCCAAAGCTGCTTAATAAGCAGCCTCAGATACTAGAAGGTGACAACAGTTATTTAACTTATCCTCAAAGATCTAAATTAATTAATTTGTCTTCCTCCGTTATCATTTACCATCAGTTGGCAATGCGTGTCAAGATTGTTGTGGGGATTTGCGGTAATGAACAGTACAACACAGAACAACTCTCACAAGGGGGGTATCTAGAGATGTGTGATTCTGTTTAATAAGGTCAAACAACAACAGACAAACAAGGAGAGATGTGACTGGCAGTGATATACTGTGCTGCTGAGGTGACGATAGCACGCGCAGCCAACACCAATCGTGGAAGGGAAGGGACTGTCATGTGGCAAGTGGGAAAAGAAATGATGTACTGTAGACTTTAACAAAATGTGTGAAAAAAAAATCCTGTTATTACCCCCCTTTTTTGTTTCATACAGTCAGTCCCCTCGAAGAAAGATTATAAGATTTCAAAGAAGTGCATAATCTTCTTTAACAGCTTATCAAAACTTTAATGATTTGGTGATAAAGAGCACAAAGTTAAGTAGCCGGTTAAGAGGATAACTCCCCAGTGCAGTATAGTGATTAGTAGATGAGAATTGGAAGACCGAAAATCCCGGGTTGCAAATCCCACTTCTGCCATTTATTCACTTTGAGGGAAGAGACCAAACTCCAACTCAGCTTTGGGGTATTGTCATGGGGTCATCATTTTTGAAAAGTGATAAATAGAGGCGCTGCTCGCGTCACCCTTTGGAATCCTGCACAATCTTTGTTTACTTTATTTATTTGTGCCGTGTGTCTCTCTGGTTAACACTCGTCAAGACCCAATTATAGCTTACGGAGCCTTGTGCTTTCATAAAAGTGAAGACACAGGCTTTGGTGTCAATGTGGTTATAAAGCATATTGCATCTTCTCATGCAATCTTACAGCAAGCATGCTCTCTAGATACCCATGTTGGGCCATTTTAATGAGGTTTTCCTTGCAGTCTCTGGACACAAATCAACAGATTGTGTTCAGTTTATCTTCGTGGGCAGAAAGTCATTTAGGTTTTGACAAGTGTGGTTTCGGGGTCACAGTTCCCTCAACGATGAATAAACAATGTCCATTTCTTTTCTTTATTTTTTATTTATTTATTTATTTTTTACTAATCTGTGTTGCATTTATTTACACATATGATTTCTGGCAAGATCTGTATCAATATGTGTAATGTATAAGAATCTGGAGCAGAATGTTTACTGAATTAGTTAGAGGACGAATGAAATTAAATAGCTGCCTTGTCCCCCCTCCCTTGCATTTCTTGCAATCTATTTTGAGATAGGGACTCACTTAGGATAAAACACAAAAAAACAGGACATTATTTACCTTGTGAAATCTAAAAACCATTAACTTTGCGTGTCAAGCGGTGTTTCTCTGTTTGTAATCAGAGTTTTAGTGATATAAATTACTCCACGGATGAGAAAAACAGATATGCAGTGTGTGTGTGTGCCCTTGTGTTTCAGTGTGTGTGTGTGTGTGTGTGTGTGTGTGTGTGTGTGTGTGTGTGTGTGTGTGTGTGTGTGTGTGCGCGCGCGCACATGCGTGCATGTGCACACTTCCCCATGTCCTTGTGTATGTTTACATATGACTGTGTTGTGTGTGAGAGCAACAGAGCGAAAGACAGAGACAGAGAGAAAAGGGGAAAAAAACAGAGAGAGAAGGAGAGAGAGACTGAGACAGAGGGAGGGAGGGAGACAGGCAGAAGTGAAGTGTGTGGAGGATTGTCAGTGTCTTTGCTGTGGCGTGGTGGCGCGGTGCGGCGAGGGGAGATAACAGACGTGGGCGCTGCATGCTTACCTTTGCTGTACACCACACAGTTGTTTTTGTTGTCTTCTGCTCCTTGCCAAGTCACATCCAGAAGCCACCTGGGCCCGGCGCTCAGCACCACCGGGACAGAGCCCTTCGTCTTCTGGACGGGGACAGATAACAAACACTAATCATTTGCTTATTTCGGTGATTAGAGAAACAGTAATAACCACCATGTTACGCTCTCCTCTTGCTCTGAATGGCCGTAATCACAATTTCACAAGCCATACAGTATACGACTCGACGCTCCCCTCCCAGCCCCCCCGACACCCCCTATTTTAAGAAAACTGAGAAGATTTGATTCATTAGGACGTTGAGCGTGTGTGTGTGTGTCTGTGTGTGTGTCTGTGTGCGTGTGTATGCGTGTGTGTGTGTGTGTGTGTGTGTGTGTGTGTGTGTGTGTATAATCCTGAGTATTATATTTACACTCCGAAACTGGAGTCCCCCAGGGGTCTGCACTAGGCCCCATCCTTTTTTCCCTCTACACCAAATATCTTTGTTGAAAATAGACAATCTAGTCTAGGGTTCAAGTGTTTAAATTAACTCTCCGGATTTTGCTGTGTGTGCGCAATGGTATGTGTGAGGAACACACGACTACACCCTGTCAGAATAGTGGAGTTATCGTTCAGGATTGAACCCGCTGATTGGGCTTCAGATCTCATAGACTGAGAACATCCCGAGTGTCTGGGAATTACAAAAAGAAGGGCCATGGCTTCCAGAGTGAAGGAGGGAGCGCATTGAGCCCTTAACTTTGGGCACATTGTACCTCGCTATCGCCGGGATCTCACTATTTCCTGAAACAAGCGGGGGGAAGAATTGAAAGAATCAGTATCCATTTCAGAGGGCAACCGAGGTTAGGGTTTTACAATATGCCGTAGAATTATTCTGAATGTGTAAGGTCGTTTTTCTTCCTGGCCAAAGGTCAAACATGGAGTTTTAAGTTATTTCTATGAAAGAAAATGCGGGGAGATAGATCATGGCCCCGGTGGAATTGATTCACCTGGCAGTCCCCCAGAAGGGTCACCAGATTGCGGGCTTGTTCTATTTATTTCTATGTGATTTCGTATGCTGTTTTATTTGATTTCAAAATGGTATTTTTTACAAAGGGAAATGAAAGCCAACATTCCGTATTGTCGCTGCGTTTACAGTACAGAAGAGCAAGCGGCATTCAAGGCAGCTGGTATACAGTATACTGTAGCCTATTACTTGAAGGCAAAATGTCAGTGTTTCAAGGCCATTACTTTTGAACCCCTGGGCCTTCCTTCATTAGGATGTTACAGAAATAGTTTACCTAAGAGAAAATGGGTTGAGGTGCAATCTCGACACTTCATTTCTATTTTCTGTCTGCGACAGCCTGCGACAGGCCACTGTCCATCTGCCTAATGCAACAGAAACATACTAGTCCTCTCACGTGTACTTCACTCATTTCTCCTCTGCAAATGCAACCTTCAAGGATAAATGCAAATGTCACTTGAGCGTGTTAAAGGTCTGAATTGAAACAGATATGCACAAGAAATGAGTGCTGTTCTTCAGCATTACCCCTGCATGCACACACAAACACACTCCCCCCCCCCCCCCCCCCCCCCCCTCCCCTCTCTCTCTCTGTCTTGGTTGCTCTGCCCCTTCCATTTCATTCTCAATGAACTGCAGGGGGACTGGAGGACAGGCCATTTTTAGAGAGAGAATTATTCATAAACGGCAAATAAATCTTAAAACCAGACATTATTAATCTAATCTGACTTTTGCTAGAAATGCATAATGTATAACTAGAACACACAAAATGCAAACCCCTTAACAGTCTTTAGATCAGTGGTTCTCAAACTTTTTCATGTTTACAAAGGACCCCAACAAAATCGCAAGGACTTTTTTCTGTTATCCTTTTAGACAAAGAGTTTGATTGTAGTGTACTCGTGTTGTTTTTTTATTTATTTTTTTATTATTATTTCTGTCTAATAAAACTATTCAATCAATTAATCAATGTCAAGGACCCACCAAAATGATATGTATTTGGCATGCAGACCCCCCATCTCAAAATTATTTTGTGCCAGGGACCCCCGGAAGCAAAGATTTTAGTTAAAATAACATTTGCTATGAGCTTGTGTATCTGCTATTTTTGAATAGCCAAAGTTTAAAATATGATTAAAGTGGTTCAAATGATTCTGACGCTATAAGATCAAATTTTGCCTGGGACCCCACTTTGAGAACCAATGCTTTAGATGGCTATATGCACAATGTCGGAGTATACAGGAAGGACTTATCAAACACATTGCAGTCAGTGCACTGTGTCTGTTGATTTTCTTATTGCTTCTCTGGGCATCATCTTATCCCATCCTGCAGAACACCCAGACAGACACACAGAGAGAGAGAGAGAGAGAGAGAGAGAGAGAGAGAGAGAGAGAGAGAGAGAGAGAGAGAGAGAGAGAGAGAGAGAGAGAGAGCGAGAGAGAGAGAGAGAGAGAGAGAGAGACCTCTGTAATTTTAAGTCATCCTCTATTTCACATCCCAAATTAGCCTCACAATAAAGTCTTATATCTGGGTAACCTGCAAATCTCGCACCCCTGTCAAAGGAGCAGAGCAGACCGCGCGAGCGATTGTTGCTAGGGACAACTATCTGAAATGAGAATCGGATTAACCCTTTCTTAGATCTCCAGACTGGGAGCCATCTCTTATTCAGCAGCAAGAGGCCTCTCTCCTCGTCCCTCAGAGCCTGTGGGAATTCATCATATTCCTGCTCCTCTTAATGTGGCCAACAGGGAGAAAAGAATATCACTATTAGCCAGAGTTACTCTCAACGACAGACATTAATTAATATACATTTATTTTTAATACACTAGTCTGGTGAATTGCATATATTACTATTACATATGTACGGTGTTAATTACAGCAATTATTACCATGTTATTTTTGTTGGTCTATTAATCCAGTTTCTGGTTTGTTCTGGAGAAAGCAATTTTTTGTAATAAATCTTTTCAAAGATATATTTCTCAATACATGATTATTTTGTGGACAACAGAGGTTGTTGTTTCTAGACTCCATGTGCTGATGAAGACACGTCATGCTAATGTGTGTGTGTGTGTGTGTGCGCGTGCGTGCGTGCGTGCGTGCGTGCGTGCGTGCGTGTGTGTGTGTGTGTGTGTGTGTGCGTGCGTGCATGCGTGCGTGTGTGTGTGTGTGTGTGTGAACCATCACGGACAAAGAAAGGCAGAGGACCAACTGCTCCCGGTACATTTTAACGGTTAAAGACAGGATGGCGTCACCGCAGGGAGGAGCATCAGAAAATGCAAATGAAAACATGTCTCTCTATACAAGCACATCAGTGCAGACCTAAGTGGTCCAGGCCAGAAGAAATACAGATTGACAGGCGGAAAATTGTGATTTCCCCGGAGCAAGGCAGAGCATGACAAACTGGCTAATATAAACAAACTCCTTTTTTTTCTTCTTCTAACTAACAATTGCAACCACTGGATGTGACGTATAGAGTCTCCTTCCTGTCCAAAGCCTCCCCATAAAGTGTAAAATATGGTGTATCCTGTAGGCTGGGCAATATCGACAAAATAATGTATTTATTTGAGCAAATAACTTGATAAAGATTTTGTGGCGTTTATTTAAATAAATATACATTTTCATTTTCAAAATAGCCAATTTTATTTAAAGATAACCACACCTTTCGGTCTATGTCTACAGTATACAGTATAGTTTTTTTTTATTCTACACTCTATACCAAATACAACCCATGCAAGAGCCAAATGATCATATTCTTTATGATTACATGAGTCTATTTTTTCCCACATATTCAAAATGAAAGATTGAAGAGCAACTAGATATCTAACATTGTACAGTCATTTATAGAATAACATCCTTGTCAGCCCTCCTCTTCCTCCCTCTGTGGTGTGTTATGGTTTATCCATCCTCCTGCCTTCACTCCACTGGTTTCAATATACTCCTGGGTTGGGTTTTTCTTTTTTCCTGAGCTCTGTTACCGTTCATCGTGTCAGAGATACAGTGACCAAAACAGTGTAGTCAGCTAGGAAGTGATTACAAACTGATGCTCCAAATTCGCTATAAAATGAAAATCAATATTTCCACAAGTTGCTGCAACATAAAAGATAACCTTCATTGATTTTTCTAGACTTAGGCCTCTGCGATAAAATCTAATATAAATTTTCAGCCACACGGATTTGGATCAGAGCGGAGCAGGGGCTGAACGATAAGTTCCGCGCACATCTCTCACAGAGTTGGGTTTTTCCCTCCCCTCTCCCTCTTCCAAGGCAGGGCTGTACTATTTATAATTGGCCCTGTGTGAGCAAAAGCTTCTATCAGGAATCTGTTCTAATTTTTATTACTGAGAAGCTAAAGCCTGTTCCAGATAATTTGGGAATTTCAGGGGAATTGTGATAGAGCTGATGGCACAGCCGGACTGACTCCAGAAAGGAGCTAACCTGTAATAGCCTCCGCGGCTGCGCTGATTAAATGTTGCCATAGATGAAAGACCTGCCATCACCGCAATAAATTAACCAATCACATAAATCCCAAGTTGCTACTAATCCCTCCTTGATACCATGATCCTCTGATCAGCTGAAGGAGGTGAAGAAGAAGTGGCTTGTGACACTCAGCCTTCCCCTAACTCCCTGCTTCCCTGTGTAAACAACAAGCTAATGATATCACCACTGACCATTTCAACACCACTGGCTACTCTTAACCCTCCTCATGGTCAGGGCAGGTGAAATCGATACGAACCTTGGTGGGAATGATTCTTCCCCTCATCTCTCTCTCTCTCTCTCTCTCTCTCTCTCTCTCTCTCTCTCTCTCTTTCCATTTTTTCCTCCACCAAGGTCACTGACTGGTACTGTATCCTTCTTGATCCCACAGCTGCAGGATTTAGACAACTGAGAGATCAAACCCCACTCTGTCTGAATATCTCAAGACGTTCATTGGGTTCATACGTTTCTCTTTTTTCAAAAAGCGACCTTTCGAAACAAAACCCACAACTCTAAAATGGTCTGGTTAATAATGTCATGCCGACTTAATGACAAATCTTTATTTTATTTTATTCTCTTACCTTTTTTAATTGACCAAATTAAGTATTGTGCTCTGTTGCCTTTAAATATGTATTGTATCTGTATATAGTGTTTTTCTTTTCTCTTAGAAAACAGAATATACTCATAAAATACATTATGTTCTCCACAGCAGCACCTTGCCTTTCCTTTCCCCCCAGATTAGGTTGGAGTCAGTATTAACATCCTGACAAAATGTCAGTGGTAGTTTTGATGTGTCTTCTTTCATTTAAGATGACGTTGTCAGTCTAAATAATATATATATATATATATAAATAAACAAGCTTATGGGTTATGTCAAGTTTCTATGTTCTGTGTTTCCAACATGGGGTGGAGGATAAAGGATTTGTACCTGTATTACCACTCAGTTTACAGCAGACAGCACTCACACCTTGATAACACCCCATTGCAATTAGTTGTTCACTGCGATGAAACAAATTGCATGTGGTCAACTGGAAATTTCATTAAGGGAGATTTTCCTCTAGCCCTCGTTATCGCTCTGCGTATTAATATTTTCTTAGCCTAAAGGATGGATGGGTTGCAAGGGCCTTTTTGTTGAATAAATGGTCAAAGGCTACTGTACCTCATCGTCTCCAAGCCACTGTGCACATACAGTGCTAGGGATGGGACGATACACAATATTATAGTTTATCGTGATAAAAAAACACTCGCGATAATCGTATCGTGGAGATTTAATTTATCGTGATATCGTCCTCCGTCATGCACTGGGATCAATTCACCTTTTATTTGCAGAGCTGCAAATCTGGCACCACTTAAATCCTCTATTGGTAAAAGGTATATTATACATACTTGATACAGTATTTTTTTCACTCTCTATCAAATGTTTTTGCCAAAAAATAGTCGATCTACAAGCTCACAGCGCGTCGCAACGGATCTGCTATTTTTTGGCACATGTTCCGCTCCAGGATAACGGATTTAGATTATCGCGATAATATCGTAAATCGCGATTTCTTTTGTCACAATAATCGTGATATGAAATGTTCATATCGTCCCATCCCTAAACAGTACAGTGCATAGTGGGGAGAAGGCGGCATATTCAGTTCATGGTTGGTTAGGAGGTGCATATTTTTCATTTCGCCCTAAAATAAGATTCTCTGTCAACATCCTACATATACAGTGAAATGCCTCCATTTCTCAACTCTGTTTTTGTGTCACCCCACCCTCCACCTCCTAAATTGTCGCGGCTACATCTGCTGAAATGAAAAGATACCTAGGTACTGCTTTCATTCTCTTCTCCCCATCCCTCCCTCAAAGGATGTAGCATCTGCTTTTGGGAGACTAAATAACAGAAATATGCAGGAATCGCACACTAATTCCCTTTAGAGATAGATCTTGGCTGGTGCCCTGTCATAAATCAGAGAATTTCGATATGAAATGAGGCAAGCTGCTCTAATCATTTCTGCATTTCAAATTGGATCACTGGCTCAATCGCTTGGCTTTTAAACTGCTTGCCTAAGAGCAAATGTGAGGTGGGAGATAATTCGGCTGAAATCTCTCCCTGCTCTGTGCAGCAGTTAGTTTACTGCTTGAGTGCAAGAGAATGCTTTTTTCTTCCCTTAGCCCATCTTTCTCTTTTCAACTTTGTTAAATTGACTTTTCGTTTTTAAATCGATTAAATTGAGAGTCACTGCTGTTCCCGGAATCTTTAAAGGGACACCCATCACTGTGCGCATGTGCCTTTATTTGGCTGCTTCTATCATGGCGGCGCTATGGGGAATAAATATTTTCTCATTTAAATGACCTTTTATCCTGCTGACTGGGCTGTAAGCATCAAAGTTCACGTGCCGTATTAGCTATTACTTATTCCAGTCCATCTTAATGTTCATGGTGGATATATTATGTGTATTAACTGCGATCCGCGTTGCATTTCCATTGTGTCTTTCTTTACTGGGTTGTTCAAATACGGTATATGGATAATAAAACATACCAAGGCTTTGGTGAAAACCTTTTATCCATTAGGGGGTGATGTAAAATAACATACAGCTCATCAGCTAAATTGTTTTTCAAAACTAACATGGCTTGAAGTATACTGATGACTAAATTCAGGGAGAGTGTAAGAGATGAGACCAGAGAGGCGGGGTGGGGGTGGGGGTGGGGGGGCAGGGAGTTCCATCCTCCATTTTTGCAGACCTTCAGGCGCTTTGAGGTGATCCAACTCTAACGCCATCCAGTTTAGTGTAAGCTCTACCTGCCCTGGAGACAGCCACTCTCCTCTCCTCTCCTCTCCTCTCCTCTCCTCTCCTCTCCTCTCCTCTCCTCTCCTCTCCTCTCATCTCTTCTCCTCTCCTCTCCTCTCCTCTCTCTCTCCTCTCTCTGTCACGTGTTACTGTATAAGTAACCCCATCATTTTTACTTTCTGTCAATACAAGACCTTTCAGCCTCTCCCAGCCCTTTGACAACACATTACTACAATACTGAGGCTATTTGTACTGGAGGACGTACTATTTTTACTTCACATGTACTGTAAATCCATGTGTATTTGTGTTTTTTATATTAGACACGTACTCAGGCCTATACGAAGTTGTAAACAAGAGAAAGCTGAATTTGTAATGCACCCTTCTGCACTTAAAATAGAATGTATTGAAGGTACAGCACACGTATACTATATTATACCACACAAGTTCTTGTGTTTGGATTTGGTTAGGAAACAGAACATCCCCTGGCCTCTGTGCTGGAATTATTACACATTTCCCATTTGAATTCAATTGGGAAGGCTGTTTGATCTTTTGCATGTAAGTTGGGGATGACTCCTGGAGCAGCGAGAAGCTGTGTGAAGGAACATAATAGAGAACCTAGTGCCAGTAATGTACACCTGTATGGATGGGTATTACCATGCCCCTGGGTGTCAAGGTGGCAGGTGACATGCATTCTCACGACAGCACCACTCTTTCTCTGTCAGGAATAAACATGTGGATGGGAAAATTCTTCAAAGTGGGGAAGAAAATGAGAAAGAACCCAGGTCTCAATCAGCCAACAGGGTCACAACAAATCCTTCCTCTCATAACCACTCACAGAGGCCTGGGATCATTCAGAGACAGTAAATAAAGACAAACAATCACATAGTGGGCATGATGCTTGAATAAAGCCCCTGACTTTAGATAAACCTCCAAGCCCTCCTTTAGGTATTGGATTTTAATATTCTTTTGAACTTCTCCGTCTTCTCTTCGCGGAGTCATACATTTCATGATGCATTTGAACAGCTTCTATACTGCATGTGGTTTTATATTTCATGAGCCTATCTTCCTGCAACCCGCCTCACCTCGCTCTTGGCCATATCTAAAGTATGTGAAATAATTATTATAAACAGAAGTCTAATACAAATGAGGTTGAAGTAAAAATCATTTGAGAGTGTATCAGTGTGAAAGACAAGTAATTTAATTCAAGCACAACTTTGTTGTAATGCCGAACAAATTGAACAGCGTATCAGATAATTTGCATACTAGTTGATCATCTACATACACCACAGTGTTCAATAGTTTGATCTTTGCGTGCACTTCAGAGAAATGGGGTCTTGGTAAATCCACTTTAAAGACCGACAATATTTACACCGAGTTAAGTAAATAAGATAAAGATGGTGAACTTGCCCCCCGCTAAATGCATTAGACGTGAACTCTCTTATCAGAGTCTCGGCACACGGACTGTTAAAAGATGGGTTTCCTGAGCTAGAAATGGTCTTTGTTACCCAATTAGTTTGCTGACGACCCTTCGGTGTAATATTCCTGCTTTGACAGCCTCATATACATATACCTCTAATGTGGTGCTTCTGGACCACCGGGCCTGACGAGGGTATGGACACTGTCCAGACCTTCCTCTTCTCCAGCACTTATCTGGGTTCTTATCTTCAAAGCTAGCCTGATAGCGTGGCCACGTGACCAAGAAAAGCAGCATTTCTGCCCTTTTGTTTTTTCGGGGGGAAAGTCAAAATGTTCTAGTTGACTGTTCATCCATCTAGAGTGGTTGTTTTTATGACGGGGCTTTGTCTCCGGGATTTGGCAGGCCTGGAAGTAGGTGCTGCTAGACTGAGGGTGCTGAGGCCGGGACAGGGGGGACTTATCAGGGGCTAGCAGCAGGGGCTTGCCTCCCTGCGGAGCGGCCGGCCGACCGTCCTTCTTGCTCTGAAGGAGGTGAAGCAAGCAAAGCTTCCATGTTCCTCCACTTACTCCGCCAAAGCGACGAAGAGGAAAGACGAGAGGAGAGAAAATGCACTTGCAGAATATCGTGGGCGTGCGAGGCATTGAGGAGGGTTGATTTTTTTTCTTTTTGACCCCAGTTTAAAAACTGCTTAAAAATAAAGTTTTATTATTATTGTCATTATCATCATTACTATTTGAAAGCATTATCAAAACACCAAACTGAACTTGACCGCACTGAAATGCCAGAAGACTATCACAGGGTCGCAAGTGGAAACAATCGCGGATTACCTCTGCCGCCTCTCAAGGAAGTCGCTTCAACATATCACGAGTGCAGCCATGACAGTGACAGATGGCAAAGCAGCTGGCACCACTCAACTTCGTTTCACTTTTCTTTCCCCCTTCTTCTACTTCCTCCCTGACTGCGATAGAGGTCTGTGGTGTATTGAAGTGGTGGATAATCATTCACTTGGGAAGACACGTTGCATACTGTAAAACAAGGCGATGAGTGTGAAGCCGAACAGGTTTGAGCCTGACCGCTGTAGCTTGTCAAAATAACATACTGTAAAAGAGTGAGCATTGTTAACGCCTTTTGAAGTAAGGTATATCACAACTAAACAAGCGTCTCTCCAAATCTTTCGTAAACATTCATTGACATTCATAAAACCCTTGAGATAAGTGGCGACGTGATGGTGTGTGACTTGTTTAAGTCAAGGCGTTGCACTATCCCGAATGGAACATTTGTTCATGAATCTTAATGTTTATGTCAAGCTGTTCGCGTGGGTTTATTTGGAACTTCTATAAACCCTATACACATATGGATACCGCATCTCTTCAGTTTGATAGTTTGCATCAAGCATGTATCTCTCAGACGCATGTAATTTGTTCCCCTGATGGACCTCTGGCAGACAGCAAACACCCAGAGGGTTGGGAAGGGGGACAGGGACGCCCAGCTTCCCCTCACCCTTGCGGGCACGAGTGGCCCCCCAGGACCCCTCAGCCTCACTGGGGGTTTTACCCATCACTGGTCCTGTTCTTGTACAACTGCAGAGGAGCTGTGACACTGGCAGAGACAGAGAACCAACCGGTTCACTGCTTCCGAGACAGGGCTCAGATGACGAATGGTATGCAGCTTTGTCTCATTAAGGTGAAAAGAACAATGCTTCATGACAGAAGCTAACATTAGTTGTATTCTCCTGATGATCTCCTCACTATCTATTTGCTTGGAAACAAGACAGTGAAGAAAGACAACACCCAAAAAAAAAACTATTGGAGTAAATAATATTGTTTAATTGCCCTGATAATATTCTAAATAGACTTGGGATGTAACCAGTTTAACAACCAAGTTTCATTTAACAAATGTGGGACATGAATAAAATTAACTATAACATTTAACATAAAGATGTACACGACTATAAAATGTCATACAGTATATTAAATCCAAGCATAAAATCCCATGTAACACATATGTAGTAAAATACCATCATCAGGTTTTATGATCTGGTAGCTCTGGTAACAGCATGACCGACTAAACTATGTAGTCTTCACAACAAGCACAAAGAGGCCAGTGAATCCTGCCACGCTTATCGGGAGAGCCGCCATATCTGTTTGGGGAGTTGTGTGCACGATGTAAAGACAGCAAAATGTCAGGTTCACTTGTAGATCAAGTCAACCATGCATTATCTCTCAAACAGTGCAAGTCGGCTGTAGCCATAATAGCGGTGACTAGCTGACTGACTTAACTGACTGAGCGCTTCACAGCTAACACAAGCAGCCGTGGGCAGCACTGGGGTTCCAGCCGTGCACGGGCGAACCTTTAAAGAGGGGTGGGGGGGGCTTGGAAAAAAGACAAGCCGTGGTGCTGAATGCTCCTCGTGCCGCAGGTCGCAACCCAGTTTCCATTTGACTCACAATCATGTGTTAACATCATGTCAGTCTGTGTGATAGCACTGACAGTGAAAGGAGAGAAGGGAGGATTGCGGTGGACATTCTCCCTATATCAATCTCTTTCAACCTGGCATCCCTATTTTGGGGCATGTCACTATGAAAATCTTCTAAATGTGTAATTGTTTATAAAAGAAATGAAAAACAAAGAAGCAAAATCACACCCGTGTGAAGTGGAGCTGTGTGTGTGTGTGTGTGTGTGTGTGTGTGTGTGTGTGTGTGTGTGTGTGTGTGTGTGTGTGTGTGTGTGTGTGTGTGTGTGTGTGTGGATCATGTGTACCGATTTTTGTGACATTTGAAGAAAATATGTAGGAAAAGGAGCAAAAAGTGTGTTTTGGAGAAAATTCAAGATGGCGGAAAATCTGTCATGGCGCAAATGGGCGTGGCCTATATGGGAGATGCGTCATGACCCAAGGAATCCAGGGAAAAAATATTTTTAATTTTCCGACCTACGGTTCAAGAGTTACAGGCCAAAACGTAAAGTGGGGTGTTATGGCGCCACCATGCGGCCAATGACACAATTATTTTTTATTTAATCCTTGAAATCATTATGAACCTCCTCTCCAAGTCTTGAAACTCTAGCCCCTATGGTTTGCGAGAGACAAATAATTGAATGTGAGTTTTTGCGATTCCCATTATAAGTCAATGGGAAAATTAATTCACTAATAAATTAATATCAATTAAACTATAGAACCTTTCTCTTAGAAAAGTAATAGCCCACGATTCCCGAGTAAGCCGTTCGATTTGACATATGGCGCGAGTGTGTGGTGGCAAAACTGTGGGACTAGTGGCGTGCCGAAGTTTAGGAAGTTCAGGCTACATACAGACACACACACAGACAGACAGACACACAGACAGACAGACCCACACGGCCACGACGGCCACGTATAGGGAGCCTGTGCTTCACACAGCTCCAAAAAGCAAGAATAGCAGATCTACAGTACACAAGGCATTGTGAACCTGTAGACTAGCCATTTTTGCCATGTTACGACAAAGTATAAAATAGGGCTTAAGTAGATAACATGATATGGTTAAGGCATGGACTCTCTAGACATGTGTGTACCAGTCAATAATAACATTGATGAATATATGGATGACATTGAGCGAGAGAAAGTAAGCCAAATAATTACCATTTTGCCCATCTGAAGAGACCCCAGTCCTGATGTTGGTTTAAACCCAAGAAATAATTGATGCATGCAATCACAAATTGGTTCTCCGCCTAAAATTTGGGCCCATTATTTCATTAGACGAAGCCACATTCTGTGTGCCAAAATTATTTGTGTGTCCAAAACAGAAAATTCAAATCCTGTTAGCGCTGATAACGTGTAGCGTTGTCAAGCCACAAAGAGTGTGTGACTTTCAGATATGAAGGATATAGGACACCTTTTTTTGTCTTCATTGCTTTAATTTTATAATTTTTGGGGGTACAGTTTCTTCTATTACTGTACTGTACTGTACATATCTATGTATACAATACGTGTGTGTGTGTGTGTGTGTGTGTGTGTGTGTGTGTGTGTGTGTGTGTGTGTGTGTGTGTGTGTGTGTGTGTGTGTGTGTCTACCGGTATCTCTCTGTCTGTCTGTCTGTCTGTCTGTCTGTCTGTCTGTCTGTCTCTGTCTGTCTGTCTGTCTGTCTGTCTGTCTGTCTGTCTGTCTGTCTGTCTGTCCTCTGCCAGCTATGCTACAGTAGGCCCTATCCCGGAGTGTCTTCTTGCATATGTAATTGCATGTTACTGTAAATAATTGCCTGGGCATGTGCCAGTGTGATGGTGACGATTTGTGTGTGTAGGCTTGTGTGTGATTGCACGTGTGTAGTGCGCGCGTTGTGTATCTCTCCCGTACATTTGTGCGCGCATGTGTGTGTGGGACTGTGGTGCACGTTGCGGAGCGCGCGTGCGCGGGCGCGTCTGCCCCATCCGTACTCCACTCTCAAGTCCCACTGATTCTCCCTTTCCAGCCATGTTGAATCCTCTTTTCCTTATCAGGCGAGTCCAGGCCTGCATCAGGCTCTCCTTGCTATGACAGAGGCTACAACAATAGGCCTGCGATACCGCTGCTTAGCGCTGCGTTTCGGAGGGGAAACCTGCCACGGGCGCAGATTAACTACAACACACACACACATACGCACGCGCACACTCACACACACACACATGCGTGCACACACACATGCGCGTGCACACACACACACACACACACACACACACACACACACACACACACACACACACACACACACACACACACACACACACACAACAAACACAACAAAATAGATTGCAGCCTCCAAAACAAAACATTTTTCAGAATGCCTCCTCTTGATTAATGAAGCGATGACAAGAAGAAAAATATAATTTCGGGAAGCAGAAAAATCCACCACCACTTGTTAAAGTTTAGGGGTAGCTAACAATAAACATATTGGAGGGAGGGGGCGGGCAAAAGGGGGCAAGATAAATGCCTGAGTGATGCCTTGAATAATTTCTGGAGCATTTTTTGTTTGGTGCACACACAGGCCCATATTCCTAACCTTGTGCTAAATTACACAATAAACACCTCTTGGGTTGACAGACTATGCCGCTCCCTCTGTCCCAGGTGAGAATTAGGACAGTATCTTGACATTTTCCCTCTCTTCTGTACTCTACAAGCTCAGGCGCCCTGTTCACACCACCTATAAGGAGCACACAGGCAGCACCCACACATTCAGGCATTAGTACATGCACACAGCCTCCTACAAACACACATACACACGTGCACACACGCGAACGCACACACACACACACACACACACCTACACACAGGGAGAAATATGCACCAACAGAGACACACATGCTAGCTATTCTTTTTTCACATGAAATATTTGGCTTGAAAATAAAAAATAAAAACACTCCAAGCCGTACACTCAGTGGAGCGGGGGGGGGGGGGGGGGGGGGGAGATTGACTGTATGCAAAACAATACAGAATGACGAACATGACACACTACTTGTTTTCCAATTCAACAATTCAACTACCAAGCTGTTTCCCTAAGGTGGCTTCAGTCTTGTGCATAAATGTACCATAGTGTGCCGATTATTCCATCTAGCATTAAATATAGATGTCAAATCTAGAGCTAGTGTCATTTACAGTGCACATTTCTTAACATTACAAGGGCAACCTTCTAAGATCATGAAGATGTTGTGCCAATTAAGACGAACAGTCCTTTTCGGCAATATTTCCCCACAGTTCATAACTTCATTTATTCTGCCCTTATTGCCTGTTCTCAAATTGATTATATTTCCATGCTGGCCCCCATGCTGCCTCTGCATTGGAGCCTTTGCATTAAAAACAACTGCTCTGTTTTTCATTAATTTCATTAATCAACCTTTGCTTGCAGCAAATATAAGTAAGAGCAAACCGATTGCATCATTATCCCGCGGATCTTCTCAAAGAATTTATTAGCGTATACCCGAGCCATACAAATTTTAATTAACATCTAATTCGCACTTAAAGGGCCTTGACACTTAAGACAGCATTCTATTGAATCCATCCAGGCTCATTACAGTGCACCTTGACTAAGCCCTGGTAATTAGCATCAGTAAGGCACTGAACAAGAGGCAGAAACACCCTCATCAACACGCGTTTACAATGGAGCCCTAAATCTGGTACTCATTAATAGCTCACCTCCCAATCAATTATTAACACCTACACCGGACGCCAGGCTCGCGGCGGGGCCAGGCCCGTAACTCCGGGCTCCGCAGAGGGCCACCTCTTTCTCCCCGGCTCTGTCCAGCACAGGTAATTACAGCATTTAAAGACACCTGCTACTCAATAGCTTCGACCCGGCCTGCCGTTAATTTATCCCCCCGATTGCAGACATTTATGTCCGAGAGTGTCACTATTAATTTGTGTTAATTTGGGGGGTGCGAGAAGCCGGGCGGAGGCTGAATGTGCTCGTCGCTCACCTGCGTCGGAGCCGGGGCTGTAATTGGAGTCTAATGGTCTGATTGATCAGTGAGTGTAGTGAGGGATGAGATGGGGCGGTGGCAGCTCCATCAGTCACAGAGAAAAAAGTCAGAGGAGGAAGAAGAGGAAGAGTGTGTGTGTGTGAGGGGGGGGGGGTCTGACGAAAGCAGCACACAAGTCTCAGTTGTCTTTCTGGAATTTCTTTCTAACTCTGTTGTTTCCCACCTGACACACACACACATACAGATGTGCCATTTCAACTATTCGGTATTTACTGTTCTTTTCCTGCAAATTTCCTGCAAGTACATTTTTTCCACAGGTTTCTTTCACTGTTTTGCCTTTCTAATTTTTATGGAGAAGCATATGTTTGCAGAAACTCACAAATGGCAAGAAACCATGCTCCATTCCCATTGAGAAGCAGAATCTACCTTCATAGGTAGATTTAAACCTTGAAGTCAGAGAAGGTCATAGAAATAGCAAAAATAGCTGATCTACAAGCTCAATGTTCTGCAAATCCACTGAAAATCTACTGTCTTGGCAATGGCAGGACGTGTGAATTTTTGAAATGGCACATCTGTACACGCACGCACGCACACACACACATGCGCGCACACACACACACACACACACACACACACACACACACACACACACACACACAGTATACTTGTGAGGAAGTAAGCATTTTAGCATAGCGCTTTTACGAATGCCATCTTTAAAATCCATTCCCTTTTATTTTCTTACCATAACCCTAAAGCCGAAAAATAACAGATCTACAAGCTCACCCTAACCACACATATGTAAATAAGGCTTTAACTGTACCCCGAAACCTAACCTTTAAACCCTTACCTGAATCTTTTCCTAATTGTAAGCCTAACTTGCCATAAAACAACAATTTATGTTGTGATGGACAGGAGCATGGTCCTCACAATGTCTAATTCTCAAGTTCTACTATAACACAGTGATTCTCAACCTGTGGGTCGGGACCCCCAGTGGGGTGCCCACATTATTTTGGGTGGTCCCCAGATGATTAACTTAATGTGCAATGTTGTTTTCTCACTCAACAGTAAACAAACCCACATAAAGTTTAAGTGTATCAAGGGTATCTACACATTTCTAAAGTGACAACTTAACTCATACAGTGCCATCCGGCCACAAGGGGTGCTAGAGTGCCAGAAATTTATCCATAGACCTTCTTTATAGCTTTCGTTGACCCTCCCCCAACTGGCTTGTGTTTTCACTCCAGTCAATGCTATGGGTGTCGAGAGGAGGAAGCTAGCTGACACGTAGCCAAAATGCTAACCCATTTAGAAGCCCGATCTAAAGCTATTTCAGCCGCAAAAAACGTTCTCTTTGGGTCTGGGGACACAATCCGGAGAAAATCCTGTCTAAAGATGTGATTTATTATTGGAGTGGGCGGCGCGATTCGGCCGTTAGCGCGAATACGGCCCGTGGATGGCCGAGTCTAAGTCCCGGCCAAGGATGGACGTCTAGACCGGGGCTTCGTTGAGGCCTCCGATAAAATAATTCATTTTATTAAATATCCCGGACATGTTCGGGATAGGCACCCTGGAATACGTCGCGCCGCCTACAATGAACATTCGGTGAACATTGGGGGGGGTCTAAACTTTATTTTAAACCATTTTCAATGGAATAAATCGTCGGAGCATCTAGCGTCTCTCGTTGGTGAGCGCTGGGCGAGCCGGGACCACCCACGTTGCTCCAAGCAGCTCGGGGTAAGTAAAATAGCAAATAAAAAAATGTTTTTGATCCCGAATATCCCGAACATGTTCGGGATAGGCACTTAAAGGGTTAAGGACATTAAGACTTTTTTTAATGACAAATTAAACATTGGCCAAATTGTCAAATATTAGTGGCAGAAATTGTGAAAATAGCAGATCTACATGCTCACAACGCCTCGCAACATGCTATTTTCACAATAGAACCGTGTTATACAAAATGTAATGCCTCAACTCTTAGTGCTTGTCAGGGTGGGGGGTCCCCAGTTAAAATATGATTATTTGGGGGGTCGCAGCCTGAAAAGGTTGAGAACCACTGCTATACAGTACCTGTGGGGACATTGGACACTCACAAGTATAGAAATACAAGTACACTCGCACGCAGACACTGCAAAGTGCTTTGACCCAGACCAATGACCTTTATTTCACTTCAGACTCTGGTCTGCGTCCTTCAGGGGGTAAAACACCTGCTAGAGAGAACCTTCTTTTTCTGAGACTGTTTTGGGCCTCGCATGCCTAGGGTAGAACAACATGAAAGCTACATTTTCGACACAAAGAATATGCAATGTTTGGAAGTAAATTCTGATCGAAATAATTTTGTCGAAAAATAACGGGGCAATTTGTGTACAGACCGTTTCAAAGTGATTGCCTAGTGGAGAACCCAGTCACCAGAGTAGGTCCAGGCATGTGAGTGGTCTAATAGTGAGCAGTGTGCACATTTTAACAGTTCTCCTACAGCAATAACTATAACTCCAGCTGCAGTCACACAGCGAACAGAGCCCCTGGGGTGTTCAGACCTGCCACGGCCAAACCATCAGCTGTGAAATCTGCTTTCCTCTTTGATAAACGGTCGAGATGTGACCCTATCTCTGTCCTGCAGATGCCCAGATTTCCTGTCATGCTTTTTTCCCCCCAACATTTTCTCTCTCTCTCGCTCTCTCTCAGTTCTTCCCTTTCCTTTCTCTCTGCCCCTTTTTTCCAGGCCTGCCTAGACAACTGCGTGTAACGCTCCACTCGGCGTTCTCTTCTCAGCATCATCCATCACTCTGGTCAGCCACCAAGACCCTGAGTCCACCGGCAGCCTCCCCCCGCACCGCAGCAGACGTAGTCAGGCCAACTCCAGCCTCAGCTCCCATTTGCTTCTTGTGGCTCAGGGGACCAGCGCCCCACCAGACTGTACAGGACTGGTCCCCTGGCACCAAGAACCCCTTTGCTCACACTCCACACACAACCTGAACTACCCAGACCTGACACGCTCATCAGCTCTGCTTGAGCAGTGAAGTGTCACTCGAATGTTATGTTGTATCTATTATTTAAGTAGAATTCCATTTCCTTTTTTCTTTTCTTTTTTTTACCACGTGAACCGTATAGCATTCCTATACTGGGGTGAATATTTCGGCCAAAAATGGCCGATCTACAAGTTCACAACGTGTCGCTTTGCGAAACGTTGTAGGCTTGTACATCGACGGCCATTTTCGTTGGTCTCGTGTTGCAAGAGAACTGAGTTCAATTATGAAGTCTAACATATGTAAAGATCCTGGGCAATTTTTATTGGGGCTGCCATCAAATTCTGGGGTTTTAGACCCTAGAAGAGCTAAGTTACTTAACAAGCCGCTTTGTCTGGCTAGAAAATGCATTCTATTCCACTGGATACAGGAGAAACCTCCATCAGTGACTCAATGGTACAGAGAAATATACAGAGTGCTACCAATGGAAAGACTCTGTGCCAAATTAAAAGAGAAGGAAGATGATTTTCTAAATATTTGGCAGCCGCTAATAAACTATTTGCTCAAAGATCTAGCTACACTGATTTATAATGGAAGTGATGACCTGGTTTGGAAAGCCCCAGCTGTACTCCTTCAATTTACCTTTTAATTTGCCACTTGTGTGGAGATGATACCACTTTGAATAATTGACTGTGTATGGATAGGATAACTGTATGAATATTGTATTGTGCTGTTCGCCCGTATTTTTGTTTTCGTTTGTATTTTTCTTTTTTGTTCTTGTTTCCGTCTGATGTCTTTAATTTGTTTTATTGCAGTTTGTATATTATATATATTAATACTTTTCTGTCACACATTTTTGTGTAAAGTCAATAAAAATGTGATTATAAAAAATAAAAGATAATTTATCAGCTTGTATTGCATTTAAGTTACATTGTCATTGTCTCCGCCATTCCCAAGGACAAAGTTTTGCACCCTGTCCATCCGTGTGTGTGATCGTCCGTCTGTGTACAGCTAATCTCCGGCAACGTTAACCTGATCAATGTGAAACTGTGCACACACACTCTCTGGATGCCAGAGCAGAACCTCTGCCCCAAGTGTGCGATTGCCGTGACACTTTGGATGCACATTGCCCCTTGGCCAAGGAAGACATGTCACCCTTTTCACATTATCCTGTTATAACGCCACAAATTGGCGTTATAACGCCACAAATTGGCATTATCTCTATAGTCAATGTGATCAAGACAGATCTGACTGATTTTTCATACTCCATCCTGATTGGCGAATTTTGAACATTGGCCCACAATAACCTACCTGACCTGGTGAAAACTCAGAGGAGCACTTTTTCTAGTCCTTTTGTTTTATCACTTCCATTTTCACTTATTTATCCTGTATCCTGTATGAATTATTTCTCCTGATTGGGTGAAATTGGTATCCTGACCTAAAAATATATTTTCAGTTTACTAAAGAGCTGAAGAGAGGTTGGAGACCCTTATTGAACACTCTAGCAACAATTACCTTTGTAATATAGAGCTATTTAACACTTATGGTGTATTTAACAAAACAAATCATTTACTGCGCCTTTAAAGCAGCTTGTACCGGTATAATACAATACAGCAGTGGTTTTCAAAGTGGGGTCTTGGGACCCCCAGTGGTCCTTGTGGTTCCATTTGTATACACTCTGAGTATAGGAATAGGAATTAGGATTATTTATTTATTTTTAGGTTGGGGTCTTTGGTGGCCTAATGCATATTGTTGCTTTCAGGCAGAAACCTCTTACTCCATATTATAACTTTTTGTGTTTTTTTCGTAAATGCATGCCCTACTTGATCATACTACAGCATCACACTAAAGTATCAAAAGTATCAAATCCGCAAGCTCGAAACATGGCGCGAAGCGACACGTTTAGAGCTTGTAGATCTGCTATTTTTGCTATTTTTTGAATTTGAATCCTGAAAAGTAACTGTTTTGGACATACTGTATGAGGTTTCCACCTGATAGAGACGTTACAGTGGTTTGAGAACCACTGTAATAATACAGTGGCCTACGTATGTCTGGGTGGGACATCAAGAGGTGAGAAGTAGACGTGTGCCACGACATGTGCCCGGCACACAAGAACACCTCGATATCTAGCAAGTTGAAGCCTTTCAAATTACACGTCTGAGATGAAGGAATAAAAAAAGTCCTTCTGATTTCAGAGAGTGCATATCAATAGGCACACACGCTAGGTCACGTGTTTCCAGTGCGAGAGAGGTGTCACTTTTGCCATATAGCCGACCGCCTTGGGGTAATACATTCACCTCTGTGGGCTTCAGAAATCTAACAGAATAAAAGGAGATGTAATAGTCTGCGGAGGTCATACTTCATAAGAATGACTGAGAGTGCCTCCTGGGTGAGGTAAGGACCCATGAAGCAATAAGCCTTTATTTCTACCCTCAAATGCTTTATATCACCTCCTGACCCTGTGTTGGAGCACTTTGCCGGCCTGACATGCATCAAAACTGGCCAGGCCCCCCTCACTCTTTCCTTCAACGCAGGTCATTATTCACACTCCTTGTTTAACTTTTCTCCATCTACAGGTGAGGCATTAGGGGCTTGTTCCTGTCTCAAAGTGTCTAGTCTTTGAATACTTGCGCCACTCCCTTCACTCCCACTGAAATAACTGAGATAAATGCTGTACCACATCAAGGACGTTGCCAACGGCCCAGTGTTTAACAAGGCAACAACTCAGTGGCTAAAGGTTGGATGAAAAAAGCAACGATTGCGATGAGATGATTCCCCAGTGGTGGGGAGAAATGCGGGGAATTGATTGATGGCTACTTCACTTTATTCAAATGCCTGACGAGACAAAGTAAAAGCGGAGCGTTAAAGCCTCAAAAAAGGCAGCTCGCTTAAAACAAAACCTGCCCAGTTGGGGTTGACCCGTTCTTTAATGAGCGATTGTGAGAAGCGGCTAACAGCCAGTACCCCGTTTGAGAGATGAGACTTAAGAGCGGAGGAGGGCAACCAGTGAAGCATTGAAAGGGCCCCCCAGGAGAATAGGCCCACATGAGATCCTTAAAGGCAATATGCCAGAGCGCCTTCCTTCGCCTTTAATTGCAAGAGAGAGTTGGCATGTTCTCTAACCCCTCCGCAGCCTATTACAGGTGAAGACCACCACCTGGTTCACAAAAAAATAATAGATAACTGGATCTGGAACGCAGAATCGGATTCCACAGAGGGCACTTAGTTAAGGCCTTAACGCTCCCGCCAGGAGCAATGTTCTCCAACTACATGTACAACCAGTTTTGGAACATTTGTAATGAAAGTCTTGTGTAATGAGTGTTGATGTTGTGAAAAACATACGAAGAACTAAGAAAATGTGTTTCTCATGCCATTGAGGGTCATCTGAGGGAGAGTGCAGGCACGCCTGGATGCCTTTGAGGGAAATTCATGGGGAGTTTGGAGGAAAAATATATTACTTTGTCACTTTGGAAAAAGCGACTTGAGGTGTTGCGGCGTCAAATCACTCTTCCTCCAAGGATAACTGGCTTTACCCCGAGAGTTGCCATATTTCATGGCCATAATACGGCCTGAGTTATTTAAAGCTGCCGATTACTTCAAAACCATGGGAGAAGCTTAGAAAACAGTCGAAAACTGTTCTGAGAATGATTTAATAAAGTTATGCATTGAAGAAATCTGGGAGAAGGGGGTGGGGGGGGGGGGGGGCCTTTGAGTCCACAATCCTTGTGGACTTCGCCTTATGTTACTTAACAGGATAAATGTGAGATTGGTTACAATTTTTAATAAGAATTTCTTAATTAATCCAAATGCAAAATGAAATATCAAACCCATAGAGGACTCGTTGTTCCACCAGAGCACTAGGTCAACACACGCTTCTGCAGCTGAAGGGAGCCAGACTGGATCTTTTAAACCAGAGAGGCCAGTGCACTGATATGAAGCTGCTGGCTTGAGAGCAACATAAAAAATAATGGATCGTAACTTCATTCAATTGAAGGCTGGATTGAACTCGAAATCCACCAATTAAAGCGTTTTGTCATAAAATATGCAGATTAAATGGTTAAAATGGATGCACTTCAAAGGCTTTTGTTGGGGGGGGGCAGTTAGATCCCAGAGGAGTCAACTCAATGGGTTGGAATGCCATGGGAATTTGCTTCCTCTTTCCATTAAAATAGGCTTTAGACCAAGAACTTTCTAGTAATCGTGTGTCCAAAGCCACTAAAGGCAAACTACTGAGCAGGACTTAATAGCAAGTCCACTCCACCGGCAGCAATTTGAGGACAATCTTTTGGAAAACGACAAAAACATAAGACAGGTGTTTGAAACCATGGTGTCGGCTGAAAATAAAGGCAGAACAGGATAGGAAGATGAAAAGACAGACATACCATGCCACTGCTGTCAGTATTCATCTCAATTTTCCCCTCGAAGGGACCCCATGTTGTGCCCACAGGGAGCTGCTGCCGACTGTGGATCCGCCGTTCGCCATCTTTGAGGAATGCGTCCAGCTCTCCTAAAACGAAAAATACAATATTGACCGAAATAGTCATCTGTAATGTTCTATACAGCATACAAGCTCCCCCCCCAATCACAGTGATACACATTCATTGCCATTTGCCCTGAAACCCAAATGTGTTATCACATAATTGCCTAAAGGCCCCACACTATTTAGAGACCAGTTTCAAAACGGATAAGCAAATCGAGTGAACATCCATCTGATGGTGTTGCTCAGAACCACAGCCCACTAACCTTACTTGAAAGGTGTCTTGTGCTGAGATAATCTCTGTGAGACACTGCAGGCTCACTGGCAGGCAGTGGCAGTATAGTGGCAGGCCTATTTCTGTTGTTCCAGGACAGCCGGGCCCTTGTTAGTGCTGTGCAGAGCTGCAGTTAATTAGCAGTGAAAGCGGATAGCACTGTTAGCACTATACCAGCGCTCACCTCCCTGACACCCCCGGCTATCTTATCTCTTAGATTCAGTGTACTTTTTTTGGGACAGTGATTAATCAAATAGTTATGATAAACCCCTTGGCCGGGTATGACATGAGTATGTTTGCATTTGTGCGCGCGCGCGCGTCTGTGTGTTTGTGTGCATGCGTGCACGTGTACACGCGTGTGTGTTTGTGTGTGCGTGTGAAGACAAAGTTATGCAGCACGCAGCTCTCAAAAATACATTTCTGCCTCGTCACTTTGACAACACAGAGAGGCCTGGTGAAGGAACATTCAAATGTCCAGACTGCTGCCTTCATGTGATGTATCTAGCATATCAACTCATTAAGGCCCTGACACTCCAAGCCCACTTGTAAAAAATAATAGCGACGCATCAGATCGCTTTGCCTTGCCTCATGTCTAGCGGTGAAACAGCTAATCGAGCTGATCAATTTAATCAACTATTTGAAGAAATATAGATAATTCAATAAGATAATTGATTAGCAATTGTTTCCTATCATGTCCTTATTTGAAATATTTTTCGAACGCGCAATTTTTCAAAAGCAAGATCCCAACAAACAAGTCATGTTGTAGATCTGCAATTTTCACTATTGTCGCACAACACCAGTGTGAGAAGAAGTATAAAATAGCGCTTAAATGTTATTCAATGAATGAAGAATGAATTGCTAATAAAATAATCGTTACAACCCTGGCTGGAACATACCATACAGCTGATGGTTAGCTGGTAGGTCTACACTGTACAGAGTATGTTCTATGCCTGTGTGACGCGAAATAACTCTCCACACCAGGAGATGGCACTAGGCTGTATTCAGAATCCAAAAAGACAACAGACATAATGGGAAGACAACAGGGAACATTTTCACGCCACTCTGAATCCTGTTTATACGGTCTTGTTTCATGCTCGGAATCCGAATTGAGAATATGTCTTATGTAAATTTGCACCTGGCACTGGCAGTGTCTGCTCCAGAGTCTACTCCATTTGCTCATGACGAGGCAGAGGAGAAAACTCTGACGTCAATAATTTCGTCTCAGTGCCCTATTTTAATCTGTCATTGGCCTGCTGCTCACTACTTCCGTTTTGCTACTTATAGTCCGATTTGCTCAGGCTCAGAGAACTCTCCTCTCACTAAGTGGTCCAACAGTGAGTGAATCAAACTAATCAATTCAATCGATTATTAAAAATGTAGCGATACTTTAATTAAATAATTGATTAGTAATCCCTATTTTGAGCCTGTAAATGTAGGAGAAAAGTAAGCAGATAAATATACTCACAATGTGTTGCATTGCGTTGTGAGCTTGTATACTTGCTATTTTCACTATATGTGCACAACACTGTTATCAATATATATATATATATATATATATATATATATATATCAATATATATCAATATATATCAATATATATCATATATATATATATATATATATATATATATATATATATATATATCAAAAAATAAATCCATATAATAATGCTAATATAAGACTTGTTTCTCTTTCACACTACTGTGTAGCATGTTGAGCTTTCTTTAGTCAATGTGATCGTTGGCCATAAACCACACCCAGGGGACACCTGTTCCAACATTCAAGGTCACAGAAAGGTCATTGATGATACAAAAAAAAAACTCTCCTCAAAAAGAAAAAAGTACTTATGACCACTTAAGCCATATGAACTTTGTTGTACAACAAATACTGAAAATAGCCAATCTACAAGGTAACAAATATTTTCTGTATTTTCATGTCTGGCAACGTTTTTGCATTTTTAAAAGTATTTCAACATTTTTACTTTGGAAGCACATCCAAATAAGATACTTTGAAATTCATTATCTCTCTCTCTCTCTCTTTCTCCCCCTCATCCTTCCTGCTGTAGCACACTGTGCTCCTACTGCCGCAGTGGAAGGTGGGTAAGCTCATTAGACAGAAATAATTAAACATTGGAGCACAGCTGGCCATCATCAGAGGCAGCCTCACAGCGAGAGCAACAGCCACCGCTTGATGCATTCTGTTTGTCCTCAGATAAGACCGGCGGCCTTTTCACCGCTTGGACGCAACTTCCTGTTTAGCCCTGCTTGAGTTGACACACGACTTACAGTCATTCCCAAGCCAATGACTCGTGTTTTCTTTACTTTCTTTTTTAAAGCATCGTTGGAGAAGGGTGGGGGGATCCGGTACAGTCAGTATATATATACACATGTAGGTGTGAGAGGGGAGAAGGGGATTGTGATTCAATTTGCTGGGCTTGTGGTCCACCGTGTTTTAGGTGCCAGTTGTTTGCGTCCTGTACCAAATGTTGCCTGAGGACCTCGGGCTCCCAGATGGCTTGTCACATCTGTTGCTGATACCAGTGGAAGACCTCTACGAAATCACCAGTGGATGAATAACAGGCTCCCTTCGTACTCTATCTGCTGTAAGAACTCACAGTTTCACCATCCAGTCCAAACACATCCAGGTAACAACCAAGGCTGCATTATATTGCAATGTTCCAGCAATAACATAGCTATAATTCAGTTGCTTACAAGCCCCCCTAATCCCTACTCTGTAGTCTACTTATCAGGTCCAGCCACAAAAAAAATATTTTCTATCAAATACAGATACAGCACGGTCACAGAGAAGACTAAAAGGTAAGCGCAAATTGGGACGGTTTGACAAACCATGCCCATTTTTTTTCCCTCTTCAGTGTAACCAATCAACCAATACTCAAATGACACAGACTTGGCAAAGGAAAGCTGAGGATGTGGCTCAAGCGCTGTGCCCCCTCCCCCAACCTCATCCCTGCTCCCAAACCTACCCACCCACCCACCACCACCCCAAAACCCCCCTCCCTCTGATAAGATCATCATCTGTCGCTAGACTCTAGGGTCTGTTCCTGCGCTCCACAAATACTTGGCAGACCAATGAATGTCCCTTTGTGTGGAGAGATCCTCCTCAGATAGCAACCAAGATGCTCCACATTGGCATCTGTGTTTTTTTTTTCTGTCTTTCTTTTCTGTTATGCTGCGGAGGAATAAGGAATCTCATCTCTCTATTGGCTGGCAAGCGGCTGCATACTAACGAGCTCCTTGGTGGCAGAGTGCCATCCTTCTATGATTTGAAGAGCAAATGTGTGCAGGCCAGTGGCAGCGAGATGGCCTCAATAGGTTGATCAAGCTCCCCTAGCTAATTAATTATCATTATTAGATATAATGAAGGCCATCTGACCTAACATTTTAAATGTGGAAATAGAATGGTCCTCCCTTTCATTTTAAAAGTCTAGACTCTACAGAATATAACCAGACTTATTCATTTTAGCACTGAGAAAGTTTGAAAAGGTTACTCTCTTATCAAATATCACAAAAACCAAACAGATTTGACCCTAATTAAGAATGGGATTCAAAAATGGCCTTATTAAATGGCCTCTCTGTGCTGCTCCAGTGGATTCCTGGAAGTCAATGATAGATACATATTTCACTGTGAACGTTTCTCTTAATGCACATGTAGTGTGAAAGTGAATTTCCCTCTGTAATTTCTGTCCCAGAGTACGTTTCTTTAATGGTCAGACATGACAAATGACATCATCAACTCTGCCTTACTGCAGATTTACATTAGTTAAAGGGAAGGATTTGCATAAGTTATCTCCACCACAAATTTCACTTCAATAACTAACATTATAGCTCAAAGATCACACTTGCAAAAAGAAAAAGAAAACCTCTACAGTGCTCCACACATAGATGTCTATGTTCGACCTTTCATTATCATTATGGGGGAAAAATCTCAAAAATGTAGAAAACTACACTCACTCACTACACGTCGCGCTGCGATACGCTGTGAGCTTGCAGATCGGCTTCGCCACGTGATACCATCGTACGATGAAGAATAAAATAGGTCTTAAGTGGTAAGAATTTACTTATCAAATGTCCAATTCATGGAACCGAGCAAATAACAACAGGAAGAAAATTAATGATATGAAAATAGTGAATGACAGAAGAAATGATGAAAGAAGATGTTAAAACAACTCATATCCACTGATATTATACAAAAGGTTTCAAATAGAAGCAAATAAATGATTGCTGTTCAAAGTTCAATAACCTGTGCGTGGCAATTCGGCGATGCCCTCCTGAATCCCAGTCATCTCCACTGATAGGCCTGTGTTATAAAGCTGCCAAATGGACTATAAATTAATATACCACCAGAAGCATATGGGGTGAAATGGAATGCTCTGTATCGGTTCAACAAAAGGTGCTACATCTTTAAAGCAGATATGTGATATGAAATTTTTACAGCTGAAGGAGAAATGTCACAGAGCATTGATAAGAGAGCGATGAACTTTCCTCCTCCCCCATCCCCCCACCAAGCCGCTATTATCAGGTCCCGGTGAACAAAATGCATCATTTATAACCCAGAGCCCACACTATTATCTCCGGCCGAGACACTTGTTTTAAAACAGTGAAGGACCTCCACCCCACCCCACAGTACCCTCACCCACACCCTCCCCTCCCAGAGAAGAGGGCCCTGCGTTTGGTTCTGGCCGTCCCTTTGAACAGCAGGAGAAAGTTGACCCTTTTCTGGCAGTGGTAGAAGAGGTACTCGTTTACTTTAGTAAAAGTATCAGTACTACAATATAAAGAAAAGGCTTGTATTAAAAAGTGTACTTGCGTAAAAGTCCAAAAGTATTGGCATCAAACTTACAGCACCAAAGTAAAAGTACTATTCTTTGTATTTTACTTTTTTTATTTATTTAAAAAAAAAAGAAAAAAAGATGAAGCATAAAATGGGACTTAATTATTTAATGTACGTTTTGTAATAATAATCTAAATCTAGATTAGAAGTAAGTGTTGAAAAATGAACATCAAGTAAAGTAAAAGTACCTCAAAATTGTACTTGAGTGAATGTACCTCCACCACTGGTTTCCAGGCAACCACAGTGAGCTTGACTGAGGGGGGGTGGGGGGGTTAGACAAGCCAAAGGGATTAGGGTATTTTAGCTCTGACACTCAGCACACAGAGTGTGTGTGTGTGTGTGTGTGTGTGTGTGTGTGTGTGTGTGTGTGTGGGGGGGGGGGGGGGGGGGGGGGTGCTGTTGGCCAGCTGGGAGTGTCAGTGTGGGGGTGTGGACGGGTGCAAAATAAAAAAGTCTTGGTTTTACCACATTGAACCTGGTGTCCCTATAAGGAAGATATTTTCACAGAAAAAAATATTTATGTATACTGTAATTTTTTTTTCAAATAACTAAAATACCTGATCTATTAAAATAGCCTATCTACAAGTTCAAAACGTGCCTTGGTGCATTGGGGCTTGTAGATTGGCTTTTCTCGCATGACACTGTCGTATGGCGAAGTATAAAATAATGCTTAAGTGGTTCTAAGAGAGAGATACTTCTTTGTAGGTGCCCTCAACAATGCGCGCAGTAACTGAATATAAAGTGCACAAAATGCACATTGCAATCATGTGACTGAAAAGGTGAATAGAAAGCCATAACTAAAGACTTGGACGCATGCCTTGCACATGGTTGGACATGGATTTTGTTGCTGTTGTTACTTTTTGTCATTGAACTGAAATATACCAGTTGTCAAGGACTCAGTTTGATCAAAAGCCTGCAGAAGTTAGCTGTATGGATGCTGACAACAATCTGCAAGGCATCCATCTTTAGAGAAGTGCTGCGGTGTCTGTTGATAGCATGTAAAGGAAGACAGGAAAACTTAAAGAATGATTGTCCTCACACAAAGATATGGCCATTATCACAAACAACATCTAGAGGACACGCTATTATTCAAGGAATCTGATCTGTGTTAAATGCTTCCTGAAATTTGAGAACCATCAAAAAGACATTACTCCAAACTGGGCCTGTCAGAATAACTGAGTAATTGGGGATTTATTCATTGGCAATGTACAGGCGACATGTGCCAGAAACAGCTTGCTAAAAAACACGTGAACGTTTCTTCTTGCAGAAGTTGTCTTGTCCAGAAAGAATACGGACAATGAACATTTTAAACAAACACATTGTCACTGTCGGGCATAAACCTCATATCTCCAAGTTTCAAATTTGTGAAGTTTTTTCGTAAAGTAAAGCCCTGCTTCATCATACAAGAAAACTAGTGAAAATAGCAGATCTACAAGCACACAGCACGGCGTGAGGCGTTGGGTGCTTGTAGATCAGCTATTTTCACTCGTTTCAATCTTTTTTTAAATGATAAATACAAAACGAACGGTTTTGGACATACAAAGTTTCCACCCCGACAACAACGACATGCTTCTCTATGACCTCTTGCACACCTACTCCTACACTGATGTGTGGCTGCAAGTCTGCAACGTTACGTAATTTATACAGCACAACTCCAGCCTTCTAGAAGTTGGTCTGTGTGTCTGTGTGTGTGTGTCTGTCTGTGTGTCTGTGGACTCTCCGGGGCTAATCTCGCAAACCGCTGGAGCGATCAGTGCTGAATTTCTTGTGCACACTGCCAGTAGGCCACAGTACCTCCACTAATTTCTTTCACATATTTGAATAAATATCAGAATATCAGGCTGAAACCTTGCACAAATTGGAGTCATACAGCATATACATTAGCCTATGTCATAGGCTGGCCACATGAAGTCCGAGATCCACATTGGAGCAACTCCATTCTCTCTCTCTCTCTCTCTCTCTCGTTTTTTGAATGCATTAAAAATGTATTAATTAACTGACTAATTGACTCCTATGCTTAAATGGGGTGTAAGTGATATGTTTTTGTAAAGTAACGTTTCTAATAGTCTCCTGCTCGTGAGATTTCTGATGTCATCAATCCCAGGCCCTGACTGGCCCAAGAGCCTGTTTTACTCTGATTTACACCCTACCTTCCCCGAAAACGTTAATATTAAGTCCATATATGTATATGGATATTAATAAAGGATAAAATAAATAAAATGTCCATATACAGTATGGGCATTCCCAGATGATGCCCTATTAGGGTACCCCCTTATGCCCATATATGGAGATCCACAGGCATCAAACCCAGGCCCTAACTTGGCTTTACTAATTAACATACGTTTTATCCCCATATATGGAGATCCCTGTCCCAATGTCATCAATATTAAGGACATATCTGGGAATTCCCATATTTGGTAATGCCCATATATGGGATTTTTTTTTTACATCATGCAGGGGTCTCCATATATGTGTAACTGGTCCGATATACATCACTGGCCAGATGGCCAAGAATTGGCGTGACCTCTCCCTTTTGGGGGCGAGGCCGCATGTCGCCCTGAGGCGTCTTACTAGTAAACAGAGAACACATCCAGGTCAGACTAACAAGAGAGAACCCCATAAACATATATATTTTAGTTACATTAATGTTCCAGTTCGTTTGCTCCTTTTTTTGGTTCATCACTTACAATTTCCTTTGTTTATCCTCTATTGCAGGGGTCTTCAACAGCGGGTCAGGGACCCCTAGGGGGTCCTCAGAGTCACTACAGGGGGTCCTCCAAATCTTTGTGTGATAGAAACTTTTTTTCCTCCTTTATATATTAACCACTTGAACCCTAGCGTCCATATTCGGAGAACTTTAGCCAAAAATAGCAGATGTGAGCCTGTAGATCGACTATTTTCGGCAAAGAGTTTTGGTGTAGAGGAGGAAAAAGAGCAGACTAAAATAAGTACAGAGTGAAAGGTCAAGTTGTTTAAGTATTGACGGTTCATGTGGTTAAATATCTGAAAACACAAATTGACGTGATTCCAAAATACACTGATTATTGTTCTGTCAAAAGATGAAACTATAAGGAATCTATTAACAGGTTGTGGGGGTCCCTGCTTCATCTCTCTCTCAACAAAGGGGTCCTCGGCCTGAAAACGTTGAAGACCCCTGCTCTATTGAGTTCTCTCTCCTGATTGGATCCAACTTGGTATCCCTACTTGAAAATGTACCGGTAGTTTCTGTTTACTAGCAGTAATCAGAATATTTCTATTTAACACAGATTTTAACATTAAATATATATATAATTTACAACCACTTTCATTTATACTGTTGTAATAAGGTCTCACATCCTGCGTTTCATTTTCACTGATGTTGGTGCTATGATACCTGCATTTCTCTCTGGGATTGAAGGTTTACCTTATCTTATCTTATCTTATCTTATCTTATCTTATCTATCTGAAGAACAATAGTAATGTAAACAAATTTGTATGAAACACATTTTCTCCAAAACTGTGATTATGAAAATAATAAATTATACAGATACTGTATAGCTACCAAAACAATTCCTGCACAGATTGCCTACAGTAAACACAGAGACATCCGATTCTTTAAATTTGGCAGTTAATTCAGGCGTACTATTTTTAAAGTACCCCTGATTCTCCTCCCAAGTCAATTACCAGACCTCCAACTTCCCCTGGGTAACGGAGAATTCTGTTTTTTTTCCCTGTGTGACCTAGTTGTCTTTTGTGAGTAGGTTTTAGCAGGAGCAGTTTGACAGTCAACAGATAAGATGGATTAAGCTTTTTTTTTTTTTTTTTCATCCAGTTTTGATGTGAACAGCGTAAAAGCGGGTTAAATCATCGAGTTTCAGGAGTATTTTTAAATGCCTGGAGATAGTGTGATAAAGGAGCTAAACCTAAAGGCTTGGACCGGGAAGGTCAAGGTC
>NC_137811.1:53527552-53580052 GCF_963921795.1 Nannobrachium achirus
CCCGTCTTATGATTCTGTCAAGACAGTACACTATCAAACCTTTCATTCCATTCCCAAGCTACATTTCCGGTGACAAAAGCCTCTGCGAAAGCCTCCTGAAGGATTCGTCTATATCCTAATTTTACCAATCCAATTTAACTGGAGCAGCCGGAGTGGTCTGAGCACTAGTTTACCAATCTTTGCTTTCCAAGACTCAGTGTGCTGAAGGCTGGAGGGGTTCAATCAATGGTGCTTTGATCTCGGCTGGAACCATAATTATTTAACATTGTTACAAGGATTTCTCTAATCCATCCTACCATTAAATCCCTTTTACACCCTCATCTTCTGCAGCCTAATCTGCATCTGGGCTCCGTTTGTCTCTCCCTCATTCCGGCTCGCCCCTCCTTCCTTACAGCACCCTGACTTTATAGCAGACATGGGGTTCCAAGTTAGAAACGTTAGAAATGCCCTATGCCCAATGCAGAGCCACCTGACTGAAGGCATGTCATCACACAATCATTTAAATGCAGAACTCTAACGTTTTGCCCGGTATTTGATTGTAGACTTGCTGTCAGCTCACTTTAATTTCATTCAGTTAAGGAAGTGGATTTTCGTTTAGAGAAAATCAATTATTTAGAAGTATTTGGAAAAAGAAGATTCTAATTTGCAAAATGAAACTGGGGGGGGGGTGCTATCATAAGTTAATAAATGACAGTATAAATTTACTCATGAAATTAGCTGAATTAAAAGTGAGTTGAACATGATCTGAACCAACAAGTCCGTTATAAATCAGAGACGCCTCTGAGGGTTGGCCGCACTTTAAGCTTTCTTTTGATTTCAATTTGACTAAAACAGGAACTTTCTTCAGATGAACTGGGCGGCAGTGGGCGCACATATAACATGTTCAAGTGAACATATGAATGTTTAAACCCATCTGTTTATATTGTAGTCATTTTGACTCACACCAAAAAAAAAAGGTCCCACCGTCCTCCTGCAAATATTTGCATGTCTGTGTTTCGCCACGATATAAATAGCAGCACGGGCCACCGCAAACATTTGTTGAGGCACCTGCCACACCACCGTAGCCATCTGGGCCTCCAATTCTCCTAGCATAACATATGTGCATAAAACCTGAAATGGTTATTGTTTTTGTGTGCGAGTGAGCGTGCGTGTGTGTGTGTGTGTGTGTGTGTGTGTGTGTGTGTGTGTGTGTGTGTGTGTGTGTGTGTGTGTGTGTGTGTGTGCGTGCGTGTGTATGTGTGTGTGTGTACTGGAAGAGGAAGGTTCAGCCACAAGCACTTCTGGGCTGGCTGGATTCAAGATTGAAGCCTGATTGATAATTCGTCACGTGGCGGTGTTGCGCGTCAAACATCGCAGATGTACAAGCTCACGACGCGCCGCATTGGCGACGTGTCGTGAGCTTGTAGATCTGGTATTTTCGGCATGAGAGCATGAGACTCAGAGAAGCACATCAAGAGAAGCCACGTTTTCCGGAGAGCGCTTTATGGTTTGATGTCTTGAAAGGGGGGAGGGTGGAGGTAGATGAAGAAGGATTGGGGTGGCAGGAGGTGGGCTCCGCTTGTGTCCAACTGTCAGGTACCATCTCGGACGGCCACTCCTTCATCTGACCCCTGCCTGGCTGTGGCCCGTGCCCAGCTGGCACCAAGAGGCGAGCAGGCTGGGCCGTGCCCGTCAGGGACAGCCAAGCGAGGAGATTTGTGGGCAAGGTGGTCACATCGCTTCTGTTACCTTTGTGTTTAGTGCTCATCTCCTCCTTCTCGCTGGTTTCACTGCCTTTGTTTAAGCATCTTTTTTTTTTTTTGCACCTTTTCTAGAGTTCTCTGTTGCATTATCTTAAATCAGGATTTTCGCTTATCTTGTGTGGGTAGAACGAGTATTCAACAGTGTATTTGAAACGATACGAGTATTGTTTCAGGAGTAAATAGTCGATATGATAACGCAGCGGTTGGGATTAAAGGTTATAGTGCACATTACGGTGTATGTTATCACCTATAAAACCCACTTCATTGGGTCACAGTAGATTCACATACAATAAAACACTACACCGGACCAGATATTATTTCCTACAGCACATGCACATCCTGTAGAAATGGCATGGCTGCTTCACCATGGCAGCACTCTCAGAAACCCAGAGTTTCCACGAGTTTTATAGGGGGGGTGTGGCTTACACCAGCAGACATTTAGATAAGGCTGAGAACAAGTTCATTAGCAGAGTTAGCTAGCTAACACCCTTCATTCTCAATTAGCCTAGAGGAGAGAAAGTCTGAGAGAGAGAGAGAGAGAGAGAGAGAGAGAGAGAGAGAGAGAGAGAGAGAGAGAGAATGAGATGGCTCAGATCCTTATCACAGCTAGTCCATGAAAATGAATACAATAGCTTGACATGCTATCACCCATATCGGTGGCTGATTGCAAAACATCCGTGACTGGAAATGAACATTAAAAAGAAGATTGCTGTGCAGATTTGCTTAAGGTCATATTTCTAGAAAGAGAGAGATAGAGAGAGAGAGAGAGAGAGAGAGAGAGAGAGAGAGACAGAGACAGAGAGAAGAGACGGGGGAACTGACTGGGTGTTCTGTGAGGATCCACATCAGAAGCCTACATTAGGGATGGGACGATATGAAAATTTCATATCACGATTATTGTGACAAAAGAAACCGTGATTTACGATATTATCGCGATAATCAAAATCCATTAACCTGGGGTTGAACATTTGCCAAAAAATAGTAGATCTACAAGCTCAAAACGCGTCGCAGCTTGTAGATCGGCTATTTTTTTGGCAAAGACATTTGATAGAGAGTGAAAAAAGACTGTATCAAGTACATACTGTATATTATAAGTACCTTTTACCAATTATAGAGGGTTTAAGTGGTACCGGATATGCAGCTCGGCAAATAAAAGGTGAATTGATCTCAGTCCATGAGAGAGGACGATATCACCATAATTTAAATCTCCACATTATGATTATCTTGAGTGTTTTTTATCACGATAAACGATAATATAGCGTATCGTCCCATCCCTAGCCTACATAGTAAAAGTGTTAATTTACAGTAATTGAGAGTGTAGAAATGAAAATAAATGGAGCTTCAAGGGACTGTAACTCCCAGAGTGTTACAGATGGAGCCAAATGGAGCCTAAAGGGTCCATTTGGCTCCATTTGCACACCGAAGGTCACATTGTGACCACTGAAGAAGGTCACAGGACCGAAAGCTTGCATTAAACTCAGGTGTCTGCACAGTGTTTTGAGGTGGTGTTTGTTCTGTTTCATACCGTCTCTATGAGTTAAAATAACACTCAGGAATTGACAGTGTAGCACTCGGAACAACAGAGAAAGAATGAGCTATCAGATTAATAGCGAGTCAGGAGGCTCTTTGCCGTGGCAGACAGGAAGACAGACAGAGAGCAGGGACCAACCCCAGATGCCACTTGACTTGATGAGGTGCTAACGCGGGGATGAAATACCAGAAAAGAAACTTCAATAGCAGGATGTATATCGTGAAGCCTTTTGTTGTTACTCTGCAAAAAAAAGGGAACTAGTATGAAGGTGCTTCAATGGAATCACCAAAGCAGGTGGGCATGTTCTGAGTTAGCCCATCTCATTAAAAAACCTTCACTCCCCTTTTATGCAATATAGCCATTACATTAACATCCTATTCAGATGCACACACAGAGTGATTAAAAATTATCTGTTGGCGATGGTAATCGCACCTGCTTAAACTTAAGCCAAGGCAATGACAAAGAACTTTTTGAATGTGGCCACTATCTGAACATTTACAAAGAGATTAAAGGGTAGACAGTCTCAAACTAAATAAATTTGCTTTTAATCGCTTTGAACAGGAAGTCATGTCATTTCAAATGTACCCTATCTGATTGTCTGATTCCACTCTTTATTCAAATTATAACATGCCCATCTGACTTTTCCCACACAATGGGAAAAATTAAAAAGGGAAATGACCTTTCTTGGCAGCCATGATGTGAGAGTGAATGGCATTATTATTATGCTCCAAGATTAATTTCTGCCCATTTTGTGCTGGCCATTGAGAAAACAGAGGAAGAGTACAAATGCCTCACTGTAACTTTGTCTGGCTAATTGCTTTGGTATACGTCACAGAGGTGTCGCAAAAACGCATGTTAGATCATCTGTTGATTGCAGGCATTCATATTGGGGGGTGGTACAGAATGTAGTTCAGAACTGAACAGTGCAACAGTTAATCAAACTAATCGATGTAATCAAATATTTAAAAATAATCTATAATCAACCATCTAATGAAATAATCAATTAATAATCCGATCCGTATTTTGGGCATGTCATTATAAGCTTCTAGCTTCAAAGAAATACAACGTGTATATATAATTTATACTGTAGGTCTGCTATTTTTGGTGGTTAATTGCGAGCATAGGTCACATCACTGTTTTGCCAGGGGAACCAAATACCTTTTATGCCCATATATGGAGATCCCTGATGCCACATGACTAGCATCACCTGGATCTCCATATATGTAAAGGTCTATATATGGGTATTCCCCAGAATCCCTTTTATGCCCATATATGGAGATCCCTGATGTCATCAATATTAAGCCATATCTAACAGGACTTCATAAGGGAATGCCCATATATGGAGGCCACATCGGCCACATACCACACAAACAGAATCCATATATAGCCAAGACAGATGGCCAAGACAGCCCATATCTATGTGGCTGGTTCTACAGACAGGTATCTCCATATATGGGCATAAAAGGGATTGCATGTATGATGTCAGATGACATAGATGTCATAGGACTTTCACATAACGAATAACTGAGTAAGTATGTTTGGGCTCTCACAGCATATCTCCATATACAGTACATGGACCTCCCTATATGGGTACCAGGGGTTTCCATATATGGGTAATTGGTCCGATATACATCACTGGCCATCTGGCCAAGACATGGCGCGACCTCGAGGTCACTTTACACCCTTAGGCGTCTTACTGGTATAGATTCTCTGTCGGGTGGAGACCTCATATGTCCAAAACGATTACTTCTCAGAATTCCAATTTAAAAATATCAGATCTACAAGCTCAAAACGCATCGCTTCACGACGCATTTCAAGCATGCAGATCTGCTACTTTTTATACTTTTGTGTGACACTGTTGTATGATCGAGTACGGGCATTCATTTACAAAAAAAAAAACACAAAAAGTTAAATTATGCAGATAAGAGGTTTCTGTCCGACAGAAACAACATATTAAAAAATACATTTATTAAACATGCGTCTCGATTATTCAATGAATCGAAAAAGCAATCGATAGAATAATTACAAAGAAGATGCTAATTGATAGTGTACATTATGGCTAAGCAGACTGGAAGACTATCTGCCCATATGAGTATTTGAGTTCTGTTCCCCCAGGGGACCGTGCACATATGAAAATGTGTTCCCTTTGAGTTTTATCGGACAGAGGCGTGTGCTAAATGACATGTTTTAGTATGTATTACAGTAGAGGTTATAAAGCAGCGTTGCTGTCTCCAAACTGGATATCGCGTGATAACGCAGAGGCACTGGTCCGCAGGGCTGACCACCAGATACTGGCTTGTCTGGGGTTTGCTGTATCATTAAATGGCTTCCATGTCCCCCCGATCAGGTCCTCGGCTGCAGCTGTTGGAACCAACCCTTACTGAACGATGAGACAAATCCACTACTTTAATCCTGTGATGCCTGACTTGTACTTCGCTGCACCGCGGTGTCGCTAGCAGAGAATAACGGATTCTCAAGCTGGCGTCTGGCGATGCATCGCCTAAAATCTGCTACTGTGGTCGAGCGACACCATCGCGCGACAAAGTATAAGTCAGGCTTAGGAGTCTTTGTCTGTCTCTGATTTTGTCTCTCCATTTCTCTCTCTCTCTCTCTCACAGTTCTCTCTCACTGGTCTCTATCTCTCCCCCCCCCCCCCCCCTCTTCTCTGCTTGTCCAGCAGTGTGTTCTGAGCCGCTAATTCCCATTCTGACGGCCGCGGAGAGGCAGGAAGCATAATTACAGTCAGTCATAGATCCAGTCATAGTACATCCATCCAGCCTTTCAAAGCACTATTTTTAAGCTCAGCATTTTCTTGCCCAAAAGGGCCTTTTTCCGCATGTGATGCCTTCTTTTTGTCACGGCCCCCACACTTCTGAGCTGACCCCCTCAGCCCTGTCTCCTGACTGATCACAGTGATGGTTTATTACTGTCGTCCCTCCGCTCTTATCTTTAGCCAGCAATGCTCATTTCCTTCCCCAGATTTAAATGCAAATGTGAAATTTAATGATAAATGCATTATCTGATAGGTGTGATAACACTGATTCACTGTCAGTATAAAATACACACCCCAGGGGGCTTCTGGCTAGCTAGCACAACTTGCCAAAATCCACTTTTTCTCTCGCTTTTAGAAAATATATAAACGCGTGTACCTGCAATAAATTCTCGAGGTCATATTGCGCATTAAATGGAACTGTATTTTGTGTGTTCAGCAGTGTGGATGTAGGCGTATTGCTGAACAGTAATTGCTGCGTAACTAGTATGTTATTATCCATCACAGTGATGAAGTGACTTTAAATAAAGAGAGCAAAACAAGATAATGGAAAAGGGTCTAAACACTCGAAGTAACCAAGGAAAATATGCCTGGTACTGTAACAGGACATTTTCAAAAAAGAAAAGCTCCAATTTCTTATGATTACGACGAGGTTTCTTTAGGAAGCCATAGTCTCTTTTCAAGTACAGTCCAACAAGATTAACAGCAAAGCAACTTAATCTAGCTATAGCCCATTCAATCACGGTAACCTAATGTACTGTACACTGAATGGTAAATGTATAACATTTAGCTGATCACATCACGACCACCCAAACCAATTCCCCCCTCTACAGCAGTTGTAGGAAGAATGCAGAAGATCTATTCTAACTTTAGAAACATTAGAGGCTGTGCTATTATTATGTTCCCCCCATTCCTCTTTCGGAAATCAACGCTTTTCATCGAGGAGGAATATTTTATAGTGCGATGCACATTTCTAAAATGAACTGTGCATTCTACCGTATCTATTTTGTAGCTCATACGGTGTTATCATGCACTCGTGCCGTTATCTCATCTCGGTAATGGTCAATGCTTTCTAAAGATGTGAGGAGATGTGATTGGCTGGCTTACTTGGTCCATCCCAGTCTTCTGGCCCGATGGGTGGGTGTCTGGTCTTCTCGTTCTGTCCGTCCATCTCCGAATCCCCTGCTTCTCGGTTGCCATCCTCCTCTCCTGTAAGAAGGAGAAACGGTTGAATGCTACATATACAGTTACAGTACACGTTCAATCCAGGTCTAATCACTTAAACCCTATACTTCAGGGGTCTTCAACATTTTCAGGCCAATGACCCATTAGTTGAGAGAGAGATGAAGCAGGGACCCCCGCAACATTTTCATAGATTCCATATACATAGTTGTGTGGTTTGACAGCACAATCCTCAGTGTACCGGTATTTTGGATTCAGATATTTAACCACTTGAACCTAATAAACTTGACCTTATACTCTGTACTTAGTCTGCTCTTTTTCCCCTCTACACCAAACCTTAAAATAGACGATCTACAAGCTCACAACGCCTCACGCTGTGAGACCTTGTGAGCTTGTAGATCTGCTATTTTGGCTAAAGTTCTCAGAATATGGACTCTAGGGTTCAAGTGGTTAATGTAAAAAAGGAGAACAAAAAGTTTCTATCACTCAAAGATTTGGAGGCCCCCCTGTAGTAACTCTGCCCCCTGTTGAAGACCATTGATATACAGTACACATTCAATCCAGATTTAACCCTATACTTCGTTGCCTGGGGATTTATACTTGATCCCCTCCATTTTTTGCATCTGTCTCCAAAAACATTCGATCTACAAGATCACAATGCGTCTTAATGCGACACATTGTGAGCTTATGGATCTGCTATTTTTCTCTCACACCAGAAAAGGGACACTATGCTTCATGCAGTTAATGTCTACACATGGTTTAATTCAACACTCTATTATGGACTGCAATATATTTCCAAACAAGGATTTTTGCTATAGACTTTGGGACATTGTCCTTGTGGAAGGAAGTCAGGATGTAAAGCCAAGACACTCCGGTCATGCCACCCATGTAATACTCATTGTTAAATGTCACAATCAGCGGTAATGTATGCAATTGCCAAGCACCCCAGAGGCAGCCATGTTTTGCATGTGTGCGTGCGTGTGTGCATATGTCCGAGTTGTGTGCGCCTGTGCCATCCTTGTCTGCACGTGTGCACACATGCTTTTACATGCATGCATGCATGCTGTGTGTGTGTGTGTGTGTGTGTGTGTGTGTGTGTGTGTGTGTGTGTGTGTGTGTGTGTGTGTGCGTGCGTGTGTGCGTGCGTGCATGCGTGCGTGCGTGCGTGCGTGCGTGCGTGTGTATGTGAGGGTCAAATGTTCCCTCAAGTATAGTATAATTTGAGAAATCAACATTGTGAGGACAATTGTCCTGGTCCTAACAAGAGAAACTGTTGTTTTATGGTTAAAATAATTTTAAACGTACAATTAGGAGATTATTCAGGTCGGGGTTAGGATTAGGCATGTAGAGGTTAGGTTTAGTATTTAGGGTCGAAGTTATGCCTGATTTGTGCACTGAGAATAGACGATCAACAAGCTCACAACACGTCACAGCGTGACACATGAGCTTGTAGATTGCCTACCGGTATTGTCGGCGCGCGCGCGTGCCTGCGTGCATGCACACATGCTTTTGTACATGCATGTGATTTCTGTATGTATGTGTTCATCATCTGTTTGTCTCGTGAGTGTGTTGTGTGACTTGCAGATCACACCAGGTCCAGCTGCTGCACACTCTTTATGTAAAGGAGTTCCCATGAGTGCATGCAGGAACAGGAGGAAGCCCCATGGAACAGGAAGGAAAGCAATGTGTGGGAGAGAGGTGGCTATTTATTACTGTTTGATCTATTGTGGAAGGAGACAGACTGTGTGTTATAGGATGTTGGGCTGATTTACAGTCTCGGGGCTCGCAGAGGCCATGCGTTGGGATATTTGGGTATCTCTCCTTGGGAAGTAAGTGCTTAAAGTCCTTGTTAAACAGGCTCCACCTTCCAGTGACCAGCCCGTAACACTGATGGGAGCACTCGGCATAGTGTTCCTAGATGGACCTTTCCTTGTTGAAAAAAAAAGAAAAAAAAGAAAAATCCTCTATTTTTGCATGCCCAAGTCCAGTTTATACTCAAAGTTTAGAGGCACATAAATCAGTGCTAAGTAGGAGCCCCTAGTGTGGTGTTCTAAATAAATCCAATGTGGCTGACACAGCGGTTGCACACGCTGCCTCCCAAAACTTGGCCACATAAGAACTAACCTGCTTGGGGCAAGTCTGGTAGTTTGTGGAGGGGACATTTCTCTCACTTTATCCTGGCTCACCATATCTGCTGCAGCCCTTTGATGTTTTACACCCCGACTGTGTACGGCCATGGGCACGCCTGGATTATTACAATGGATTATTATACACTTTCATTGTACAAGAGAAAGCAAGGAAGGGATGAGAACGACTGTCATGTTAATGTTATTAATATTACAATGATGAAGATGGTATCGTGATGATACAGTTTGGCTCAGTCGATGCATGTTTAAGATCGTTTAGATATCGTCACATTATAAGACATAGACGTAAATAATGGTTGTTTACTGCAACCATATCTGATTTATTTTCTACAACGGCTCCCTAAAGCATTTTAGAGCACTTCCTGTGACAACTGCCACAGGACACACAGCACTCCCTCTGTGGGCGCGTCCATTCTGAGTTGCGTTAATCTCCAGATCAAGCACACACACACACACACACACACACACACACACACACACACACACACACACACACACACACACACACACACACACACACACACACACATACACACACACGCACACATACGCACACACGTGCATACGTGGACACAGACACACACAAACACACACTGTTTAGATTTTTCTATTTTTTTTACACACGTGGCTCACTTCAAAGAAGGTAGCAAACATTGCCAAAAGGATAGCAGCTTCCTGCCTCACACTGAAAGAGAAGAAGAAGAAAATGGAAAAAAATGATACTGAAGGGAAGTCTGCAGAAATGTCCTACTTACAGTACATGAGGTCATTATGACCCAGTTTTGCTTATGCAAGTGTCTGCTTGGACTGGCGATTTTCCCCCCTTCTTCCCTCACCCAGTATATTATCAGTGAGCCCACTCAACTCAATTCCCCCACTATTTATTGTTGGGCTTGGAGAACCTCTTTAGCATACTAGGCTCGTATTATGATGAGGATAACAAAGGCGTATATCAACAGTTCCTTCCAACGGAGCGGAGTTAAAAAAAAAAAAAGCCGGGGAGATAACATTAAAGGCACTACCTTGATCTCAGGCGAACATGTTAAGCCCTGTAACGAAACGTATTGGAAGTGTTTAATTACAGCCCGGGAAATGAAGCTACAAGATGATTCCTTAATTAAGGAGTGATTAAGGATTTTCTGCCTTCTATCTAACACAGTTTGCAATGCATTTTAAACACAATCACCCAGGCAACCTCACAGGGAACAATGTCACAGAGCTTTGATGAAGTTTCCTGCACGAATGTCACTTGGAAAAAGCACAGGGAAGGAATAAGTGCTGTACCAGCACTCACCCTCTTGTACTGTACAGTATGATAAAAGGAACAACTGCCAATACGTAGCAATAGAGTGACCCGTTTTTATGGCTCCAGAATGTGAAGGTATTTGACCTTTCTGCTATAGAAATAGATTGATAGAGGTTTTTCAATTCGTCCAGAGAGGTCTACTATGAGCAATAGTCTCTCAACCTTGTTTCATCATCTGAATAGGAACACTGCAGTCTTATCAACGGAGACAGATTGTCAATGATCATCCTCGGCATTATCGCCTCGATCATAATTTACATCTGGCTTGCGTTCTCCTCCCTGTGCAATCAAATGGAGACACTTAAGGGTGAGTGCGAGAGGGCTGGAGAACAGAAGGGATGGCGAGGGTTGGGGAGCACAGGGACCTGCTGGGTGCAGGGTTGGCGGGCATGCAAGAGGAGCCAGTGAGCTGTTAAAATCAGCCCTATCACTGCTCTATCAAAGGACAGCTCCCGAGCCAAATCACAGTCACATGCGGTGCACCACACATTCAGGTCAATAAGCTTATAGGCGATTTACACAAACAACTCCTCCAGCAAGGTAGCAACAAAGTCATATTGGCTTTTCCTCTCCCTTTTAGCATTGTCTCTACCAAGGAAGCCCTTGAAAATGTCAATCTCTTGCATGAGACTTTAAGGAGCTCAAAACACTCTAATCCTGACCATTGAGCCTAGAGACAGGTCGCGGCTTCTGCAAATATAGAGCCTGTGTAAGAAAGGATGGATTTTACAGTCACATACTGTATTGTCCATTTCAATGGTGAATGTGTTGAATAATTTCTGAATTCTTGGCTAGTGATACTGTACGTTTTGGAGATGCTTCTAACCCGCTGCCATGTTTCTAAACTCATCAACATCTTGTCACCCCAAAGGTGGACATATGGCAATGATTTCTATAATGTAATAATACGAGGGAATGCCTTCCAATGTTGCTCCAGTACTAGTGCCAGTCAGTTGATATTACAATATTTGGTTGTTGATAGAGATTACACTGCAACAGATACAGTCAATTGCGAGAAGCAACCTTTTTCGCGAAAGTCAAGCATAGCTGTAAGACTACTCTACTATCTGAAAAATAGAGTTGAATTGTATGCAATTTGTGGCAGGCAGAGCACTCCAATAGGGGGGAGGCTATTAGTGAAATGCCTTGCCACTGTCTCTTTAAATGCCAATAAATTCCCATCATTACAGAATCTGGCAGTTTTCCTCCCTGTCTGCAGCCGGGGTCTTTATCTCACTCTGCCTCAGTCTCTGAGCATGTAGATCTGGCCCAGTTAGATTGTCATACTTAACAAACATTAATGATTAATTTCCTCCACTGAGTCAAATGGGGCTAAAGGGATGACTCGATTCATCTTATCGCACCACAAATTAGCATTTCCCCATATTCTCCAGCATCAACTGTGCATTAAAATTCCACATTTACCATTCTGGGCGGCTGGCAGCCATGGCAAAAGAGCCAAGGAGATCTTCCCTTTTCTGTTGCCGGAGATTCTGATTACTTCTGTGTTACACAAAAAACGTGGCATAATTAATTCTGCCACTTTCTGTTTATTACTACTGCATGCCTCTGACTACTGTGAGTGAGATTACTCCCTGAGCATCCAAAGGGGTCAAGGTTGGTTTATTATTTTGTTGTACAAAATATCCAGGTGCCCTTCATCTGTAATGAGGTAAAATGTCTCTGTCTGCATAATAATTCTGTCATTTTAGTGACATGGGGGGATTGTACCATGTAAATGCAAATATCCACATGTAATCGTGTTAAATGTATTGTGATATATATGAATCGGAAACGTGTGTGGTACAGTATACGCTGACAAAATCATATAAAGTAGAAACCTCTTTGCAATCACATTCTGTACTTGAAGCAGATAATTATAATAGACACAATCTGTTTTAAATATAGTTGACAATTGGGTATTCATTTATTATACAAATACAAAGTAAAGAAAGAGACAGCTTTGCTATTTACTGAATTGAATTGACTGGGTCAAACCCTTTTCAAATTACTTTACTGTACTAATTAAGGCTGTATGTAGGTAGGCTATACACTATAACACAGTAGAGTACTGTATAAAAAATATTGTTTACTGTAGTTCAAATTATAATCAGGCTTCAGTCAATCCACTTGAAGAGGGCAGCTTGGACCACAGGTGTTCTCCCCGTGTACATTGGTTTTCATCACTAGCCATGACTGCTCCTCCTGGTTTGATTAGACTACACAAGTTAGCCTGAGGAACACCATCACGGCTACATCTCCTTGGCTCCTTTTTTTGGCAGTTTGTCATAGGCTTCGAGGAGACTATGTTTTTCACTGAGAGAAGATGAATTTGTTTTTCCCGTCATCATCGTTCTAATGTGCACACAGCACCAGCCTCGGGTAGCTAGCCAGAACAGACGGGTTACCGCAAGGCAAAGTATCACTGGAGAAAGTAAAAAACATAATTACCACAGTTTTACATTTTTTCCCCCATATGTTGTCATGCATGAAAAGACTCCAAATGAACAATGTAAGCAGACTACTTGATTACTATAAGCCAGGGGTCTTCAACAGGGGGTCCGCGACCCCTATTGGGTCCGCGGGGATACTGCAGGGGGTTCCGAAATTTGTATATATTCTTTATATTTATTTTAAAAAAGAAAGACAATTTTTAATCTGTCTAAATTTTTTATATTTAAATCTTTAAATATAAAAAAAGACATGATTCTGTCTCTTTTGATACACATGATTATTGTGCAATTGACAGATTGTTAGTGATAGATTGTTAGTATTGACATTTGTTCTCAGTAAATAAGGTATGTTTTTAAGTAGTACGGCCACTTGTACATGCATGTTTAAAATAAAAGCATGAATGGATTAATCTTATCTATAATGCACAATAACATGGTCATATGTATACACATGAAACACAATTTTATACAATATATGTTGTAGCCCCACCCACACCCTACGAGGTAGGGGGTCCCTGCTCGAGCTCCCCATCAGTTTGGGGGTCCCTGGCCTGAAAATTTGAAGACCCCTGCTATAAGCAAATGATTTAAACAGCATATAGGAATGATTTTGTCCCAAGGATTTTGCTCCATATAAACGGTTGATCACTGTAACCATGATCATTATAAGCACAGTTTCCACAGTAACAGTATTTCACAAAAGGTATTTTACATCTGTCATATGAGACGCATCCCATGGAAATTTATAGTCAGGGCCAGCTCAGGCAGTCGTTTGTCATCAAAGAATATTTTGAAGACACAAAGAGAGCCGCTTGTGACAACACCCTCTGCTGAACTTCACAGGCAACCCCCTCATATGTTTCTCCTTACAATAAAGGACGGGAACCAGCAAGGTGAAATTTCACAATTTCAGTAAAAAGATGCCATTCAGTAAATAAAAATGGTATCTCTCTTACAATTATGGAGCTAGCTGTGTCAATAGAGTATAAATCTTGACTGTGGAGTCAGCGTGTGGGTGGGCTTCACAAGCAGGCCTCCATAAAATGTGGAATTAACCGTACAGAGGAACTTGTTTGAGGAGGGATTCTTTTTAATCGCAAGGGAAAGCCAAGGTTATTCCTTAACATGTGTTTCTTTTTTCTCTTGTTCAGAGCACTCAATAGGTAGGCCCCCTTCTAATTTCATGTACAGTATGTACTGTATGGTCTTCTCTCCCTTGGGTTCACTCCCATTGTACCTAGCTACTTCATTTCACACCTATGCTGTATCAAAATTGTCTGCATTTCTACAGTGCCAGTATCCAAAGTGCTTTATAATGTGCGTTACATTCGCACACTGGCGGTGACCACGTAAGGCAACCAACCAGCTCATCAGGAGCAGCTAAGGATCACACAGCGCCTTGCTCAAGGACACTCCTACACAATTCTGGGAAGAGCCGGGCATCAAACCAGGATCCTTCTGTTTCCCAAACATCGGCTCTCCCTCCTGAGCCACAGCTGCCTTTAAAAAAAAAAGTAAATTACTGAAAATAACAGAAGCAAAGCGATGCGAGGGGTTGTGATCTTTCAGATTGTCTATTTTCACTACTTTTGTGTGGTACTCTTGGTATGACGAAGTAGGGCATTCATTTACAAATAAAACAAACATAAAAAGTTGAAATATGGAGATACAAGGTTTCTGCCTGACAGCAGCGATGCGCGTTGACCACATTCACGCGGCAGCAATTTTGCTTTTGCATTATTATAGAAAACTGCTGATTATGGTCAGTTGCCAGAGGCTTCTCAGGAATTTCTTGGAAGATGACAAGGTACTGGTAAAAAAGATAGCTGATCCAGTGCATAAACACACGCAGTTAGCTATAGCACAGATAGATACAGCAGAACATTGTAGAGGAATGTGCATAAGGCTAGGGAAAGACACGTTGACTGTCAATTTGAAAATGAAAAAACTTGTCAATTTGGAAAAAGAAAACGATGATGCTTGAAGTTTTACCAGACACTACTGTTATTTCTTTAACCACAGATGACAGCAGGTGTAGTGATGGATGCAGCAGGTTTCTTGCACAGGACAAAAATATGCAAGGGTTGTGGGAAACAGCAACAGCTAAAATGGCATCATCACCAACACCAACCCATAGAATCATCACCCACCCAACAACCAGATTCTCAAGCCACAGGCCAAGATGGGGCTTCAAGGTGCTCCATCCACTTATCTAAGGAGCCCCATTTCTGCGAGGGTAAGGCAAATGGTTGAGTCTTTGGTGGCATTCAACTTCTTGACCTTTGCGCCTTTAAGCAGCTTTGCTACTTCACCGCACTCTGATCAAAGTTAATAAGTGCTTCATATGTTAATGAAAATTGGTACTCCTCTTTGTGTTCCTACAGCTTTTTAATACCTATTATAGGCTGAAACTTTTAATGGAGGTTTTAGGTCCCCCTGACAAGCCCATTTCAGAGAGTGACTACACAGATACAAGGCTAAGCTAAGACCAGAGAGTCACTGCTCTGTGGAGGAACCTTACACGAGAGACCTTATTCTCCGGGAAGCTGCAGAAGATAAAGGCCATGGGATGAGTGGCTGCTTTAAAACCAACGTTCACGTCCACACAGGGCTAATTACAGCACACCATCACATTTGAGAGGGTTTAGTTAATCAAGGGGGCTCTCTTTTGCTTCCTATAGTCGAGGAATAACACACTTAAACCGTTTAATGCGGCCAGGATTGCGTCCTGTTTAATTCATGGCAGTATCACATAAGTGGGGTAAAAATTTAAGCCACTCAGACATAGGTTTAAATTAGTTTGAAAGAGATCTAATTGAGGAGCGGATCATGGGGGAAATGGCTACACCTGATGCTTGTGCACAACTTGCCACGGGAAAGAAAGAAACTTGGACAGTACATAATTTAGGACTTAGGAGGAAATGGGAGACTTAGCTAAGCTTAGATAACAAAAGTGAAAAAGAATCTGACTAGTAAGGCGTGTATATGACAAGGGAGAGATTACTGGTGTCCTGGAAAAGGAGTATTTGGCACTTCGGATTGCTATTTAGCTTGACTTTATTGAGGAAGGCGATACAAGTCACAGTCTCTCCCATGGTCTTACCCAAGACAATAAGGATATCAACTGGCTTTAACAAGGTTCTTTGAAGATTTGAGAAGTTGTGCTTTTCTGTGCTGTACCCTCGAATGTGTACTGCACGCTCCTGTAACTACTGGGTCATGGTGAAATCATTGAGCGTAATTTTAAGTTTATTGGAATATATGATGAGCGGAACAAAGGGTAAAGAGAAAGGAGCCCTTGTTGGTAATTGCAATTTTCAAACAATTGCGGCTTTTAACATTTCTTGAGAACAAAAGGAAAGCATTATTGATACGATTACCGGGGCAAAGCCCACCTGAAACATGAAAGATTTATTTTGTTCTGAAGACGTCTTCAAAAATGTAATCCCACAAGGCAAATCAGTTTAAAAGTGTAAAAATTCAAACAGAAGAAGAAAGACAGGAGACAGACATTCAAAGGGTTTCTTCTTCATTAAAAAATCAAATTTATGGCATTCGTGAGCCAGTGAGAGTGGGGACACCTGGGGTAGTGAAGCCTTGTGTCTGTAGGATGGAGTTGTGAAGGAGGGGGGTGGCGTGTGTGTGTGTGTGTGTGTGTGTGTGTGTGTGTGTGTGTGTGTGTGTGTGTGTGTGTGTGTGTGTGTGTGTGTGTGTGTGTGTGTGACAGCACATGCACACACGTGCGTCTATATAATGTGACAGCTCTGTCATCTTCGCACTATAACCTGGAGCAGACCACAAATTAGCTCCTGTGATGGCGAGGTGTGACCAAAATGAAACAAACATACAAAGAAGCAATCTAATTGAATTGGAGTTCAAAGACGACTTGGGCGGCTCCGGCGTCGCCAGGCCCTTTTTAGTCCTGGACCTCCGAGCAATAGCAGGTGCTGCTAAGGGTTCAGAGAGATGTAGTCGGGCTACAAAGGGAATGGCTACACTCTCCAGTGGCATCGCTGCACTGTAGCACACCTTCACAGGGCCTATCACAGTGGACGAGCCAATGTTGCGGGTGCCATCTCTCTCTCAGATCAAACCACTCCTCTTGGGAGGACTGTGGGGGATCAAATATCTATATATACCGCATATGGTTTTAAGGCTAGGCGGGCGATGCGAGAGAACTTCTGATCTGGACACCCATTTGCAATGCCAGATAGTTTGTTAGTTTGTTCGCATATGGTTTGAATACGTCTCTGAATCTCATTAGGTCTCATTTCATTTCAACTTATTTTTTGATGCTTGTCAATCATCATAAGTGGTGTGTAATCTTTTGTTTCATATTAAGTATATCAATGTATGTAGTGTAATAATGATACATGTAACATATTGTCGCTGTCGGATGGAAACCTTCTACAGTATGTCCAAACGTTTTCAGGAAATGAACAAAAATAACCTGGATCCAGTGTAGTAGGTATTATTTTGTCCCAATGTCTTGTATATATATATTTGTTAAATATTTATGAAACCCACAAAATTAACAACCTTTTCTTTCACTTTAACAATGTTTCAAATAAGCCGATCTACAAGCTCACGACTTGCCCCAATACGACACGGTCGACACGCTGTGAGCTTGCAGATCCTAAAAAGGTGTACGTGGAGATCGAAGGTTTCAGCCCGATAGCAACGATATACTACAACATGTTTAGAGCAGTGGTTCTCAACCTGTGGGTCGGGACCCCCAGGGGGGTCTCCAAATTATTTTGGGAGGTCCCCAGATGATTAACTTAATGTGCAACATTGTTTTCTCTCTCAACAGTAAACAAACCAACATAAAGTTTAAGTGTATAGAAGGTACCGTATATGCACATTTCTAAAGTGACAATTTAAGGACTTTTTAATACCTCTAAAATTACAAATTAAACATTGGTGAGGTAGAAATTGTGAAAATAGCCGATCTACATGCTCACAACGCCTCGCAATACGAGGCGTTGTGAGCATGTGGATCTGCTATTTTTACAATAGAACCGTGTTATACAAAATGTAATACCTCAACTCTTCAGGGTGGGGGGGTCCCCAGTTAAAATATGATTATTTGGGGGTCGCGGCCTGAAAAGGTTGAGAACCACTGGTTTAGAGTGAATTTTGGAGGGGGAAAAAAAGAAACTAAAAAACAATGCCCCCGGAGATAACACACTTAAAGAAAAAGCATCTTGGGTCCTAACCTTTGTTGCAGAAGTACTCCATGTCTTCGCAGGCCATGTTCTCTGACTCAAACTCTGCAGAGAAGTTCTCCTCCACGGAGAACTCCTCTTTGGTCATGAGCTCATTCTCCTCCGAGACGCACTCCTCCTCGTCTTCCTCCAGGCCAGCCTCCAGAGGACCTGCAGGGAATGCACACACACACACGCACGCACACACACACGCACGCACGCACGCACGCACACACACACACACACACACACACACACACACACACACACACACACACACACACACACACACACAACGCGCGCACACACACACACACACACAGGAGGGGATGTTGAATAGTTTCATCACATCCTTCAGGCTTTTTTTTGTTTCCCTCATTACAAATGCAGATACAGTAACAGTTCACTGCAGGGACGTGCTGGCCATTGGGAGAAGCGGGACAACTCCCGAACGGCCGGTTCATTCCCGGCTGGTCCAGGCCGGCCATTTGGAAAAAATTAAACTGTTTGCACAAAAGTAAAAATTAAACTGTTTGCACAAAAGTAAAAAATAAACTGTTTTCACAAGTTTAAATCATTTTTAAAATGATAAATACAAAACAAACGGTTTTTCGTCGTTGTTGGGTTTCCACCCGACAACGATGTAATTGGCCCACTGGCTTGTCACTTGTCATGATCTGAAATGGCAAATCTTTGAGTAGCAGCAGCGCTATAGTGCGCAATGAGGGCCTCTCCAACTCTTTTTTCCCGGGCTGAATCAGGGGCCCAGCATGTCCCTGGTTCACTGTACGGTGCTGTCTGTGCTCTGCATATCCTGGTGTTCAGTAGAGTAAAGGACTATGTCAGTGAAGGATGGTATGTCGGGTGGAAACCTTGTATGTCCAAAACTGTTACTTTTCATAGCAACACTGCAGAGCTCAAGTAGGGATGGGACGATAATTGTTGTTATCGTGATTAAAAAAAGAAAAACACTTAAAAACACCCAATAATCATATTGTGGAGATTCGTCATGAAATTGTCCTCCGTCATGCACAGGGATCAATTCACATTTTATTCGCCGAGCTGCACATCCGGTACCATTTGAACCCTCTATAGTTGGTAAAACGGACCTGGAAATCACGCTTGATATTCTTTTTTTCACTCTATACCAAATCTCTTTGCCAAAAAATAGCCGTAAGCTTGTTGATCGGCTATTTTTTTGGCAAATGTTCCACCCTAGGATAATGGATGTTGGGGATATTTTGATTATCGCGATAATATCGTAAATCGCTATTTCTTTGGTCACAATAATCGTGACATGAAATTTTCTTCCCATATGCTAAGACTCTGGCTGGTCCGCACTCTCGCGTCTCGCTCAAATCAAACACTTTTCAGGAAATGTAAAAAAGAACCTGTGCCCCAATGGATCCAATGTTATTATTTAAGTAATACTAGTTAATGCTTTTACATTGGTTAAATATTTATTAAACCCACATACACTTTGTTCACCTTTTTATGGAAAAAAAAGTTGAAATATGGAGGACGGTACAAGGTTTCTGAATGACGCTATTCTGGTGTTCAGTTCAGTACAGGCAAGGATATGGCTGTGTGAATAAAGCATGGTATTTTACCTAAGGAATTCCCAAAGATTCTTCCTACTAGTAGCAAGCAACTGAAAAAAGCCCTGTTGAGACTGAATAAAGGAGAACATGCTGACATGCAGCCAAGGTGAGTGTTGATGTTAATCCCACTACCTGCAAGACAAAACCTCAGAGACGAAGAAATAAAAGCAGGAGAGGAAAAAACTTCCCTTTCCAGACTTTTCATACGGGCATCAGCATGGGAGGAGGAAAAGAAAATACTTTTATTAATTTGTTAGCCTTATCAGAGGGTACAATGTTGATTTTCCATTTACATTCCATGCCTCCGGGTAATACACCAGTGCAATCTTAAAGGAGACACTTTTCCGTGTGATTAATTTTCCCCCCTCTGTGCAATATTATTTCTTTAAATCTAAATGATTTCCGAGTTTTTGCTTGTAGCTGTACATCTCTTTTTGGTATTTGCATATTACCATTTTGCTTCAATCAAGGGGCGCTGATGGAATTACTGTACGGCTATACCTGAATTGTATTAGTTCTGAATAAAAAATAAATAAAATAAAAAGCACCGTCCTCACCCCGGCATTTGAATGTTATTAACATAATGTGCAGCGTGCACACCTCTCTGTCCCTCCCCAACATATCTCCACCGTCACCCCATGAATTAACCACAGTAGAGGAATGATGGAGCTTTTCAAGTAGCCATACAGTACACTTACTTCATATTTGAATTGAAATAATAACACTTATGTGTCAGTTGGGCGGATTGGAAGCCCCGCATTTTCGTGTTCGACAGACAAACAAACAAATATTAGCTTTCTCGACTCAGCTGCGACTGTGTGTTTAAACTGAGGGGGGGGGGGGGGGAATAATCATAAAGCACCTTTGTTGTCACTGCTGCCTTCTGGATGTGAATACTCTCTCTATCCATTCCCTCCTGGCTGTCACACATGAGGTTGCAGCCTCCCTCCCGCGCATCGTCCTGGAGCTGTTGGGGAGTGTGCAGTCTGAGCATGTATCCACCCGACACCTTTCAACGTGTTTGTTCTATTGTAACGGGACTGAGACCCTCGGCTTTAATAAAGCAATAATTTCAGTTCAGAAAAAGTGGGGGGCTGGCGTGATTCTCCTGTTTCCCTTTCTTCCCGCACGCCGACTCATAAAAGGCCCCCCCCCCTGATCTCCACAAACTGCTCGTTCTTTTCATTAGCCTTATAAATTACTCCTTTGTAGAAGTCTACATCTGCAGGAGCCCCGGACATGAAAAGAATTAGCACACAGATCTCTAATAGACACTGTGGAGGCAGAGTGGTGCTTTGAATTAGGATACAGTTTTATGATCTAATCTGATGCCTGAACTGCTGATTCGCTGAGGAGCGAAGTGAGGCGTGAAGTGACTCAATGAGTCCACCATCGCTCGAGATGATATTGAGAGATAAATATCGGCATATCAAGGGGGAGATTGCATGACTGGAATTAAATGTGTCTGCCAAGGCAATTGAGGACGGTGCGAAAGAAAGGGGGGGTGGAGGGATGGAGGGGGGGTACATTTCTTTACAGACTGTACACATTCCATTACACAGCTGAATAAGAACTGTGTGTACAACGATTCTTCCCTGTTGCTGGCAAATAGAGCACCGCCACCGCACCGCAGAAAATAGACCTACAGTGTTACGTGATAATAAGAGTAAAGGGAGATTACAGATAAACTTCATGGTCAATAAGACACAAAGATTAGGCAGATAAGATGAGATAGAGCCAGGGTTTAATGGACTCAAAATGAGGCCATCTTTGTGCCTTACTCCAGCAGATACTAACTAAAATTGACCATTTTTGAACTGATAGGGAATAGGAGATACCCCGGGTCTTACTGAATGTGGCTAACACCATCGCACACATTAAAGAGGGCCTGATGGCTACTCCTTGTGGACTCTACATAGATTACCAAAGTTTGTCCGCATTCTCACATGTTTAGGTTATTATTATACAGTATTCATTGCATGGAGAGACCTGAAATTATTTCAGAGACAGCAATGATAAGAATAATGACTTTCTAAACGACTAGCACTGCACTCCTAACTCATTTTCTGATAGTGGCGTTCCTGCTATATTTAGTTGTGTACTGTTTAAAATCCTGTCACATTCACTGTGTGACCCACGCTTGTTGGTGCAATGCTATAGGCGCTGCTGACGAATGGGCCAGAGGAATGCCTGCTGCTTTGCCCTCTTATCAAGCCTCCTCTGGAGTTCAGATGGCCAATGACACTGCCGAGAGAGAGCGTTTGCATTTCACTTTCCAACAGAAAACAACACCCACCGCCTCCAGAAAGCTTGTGACTCATTACAACACGCACAAAAGTCTGTGAAACAAAGACGTTTTAAAAGGATAAGACGTCTCCTCGCTGGGATGATTTTGTGTATAACCAACTAACCACACCACATCAGCAGCAGACATAGTTACACAAGGACATCCCCACAGTACTAGAGTAGTCCATGGTCTCTTTAATTCTTCATATGTGACAGTTGTCTCTGTCTGTACAATCTAAAAGCGAATGCTTCATGTGGGCTGTCTTACACAGACAGTATTATAACACATATAACACAGCCCTATATACTTCACTGTACGATGAATAGTGAAAATAGCTGATAAATAAGCTCACAACACGTTGCAATGCAACATTGTAGATCTGTTGTTTTCGATATTGTGACAGGTTTGTGCAATTTGTCGGGGGAATTTACTGAAAATCTTCGGCTATAATGAAACGCCCCGAATAGGGACACCAGGGTTAAAGTGGTTAATTCAGCATTACCTGTGAAACCAAAACGAGGCTTTAGACAGATAACCCTGGGCTGGGTTTCCTCTCTCAATCTCAATATTAACCGTCCATTTTCCCATTTGAAAAGACCCAACTGCTCCAGGAAACTGCTTCCGACCACCGCTCGCCCCGCAGCCCCAGCTGAACCCCCTCCTCAGTCAGTGTCAGTGTCCAGTTATCCCCTCCCCCACCCCCCACAACCCTGCCATTCACGGCCGTCCATCCTGGACTCTATCATCCGCTTTCATCTGGGCCTTCCTCTGCTGACAAGAGGAGGAAATCTCAGCCCTGTTCAAATAGTCATGCAGCCCAGGAGCAGCCAATGCTAATAGAGACATTGGGTAGCTTGAATGCGGGCTTGATCACAGTGGCTCTTTTGTTCATGGCGTGGCCTCTGTCTGATAGGGATCGGCCATGCGGAGTGGAGCCTCCGAGAGGGATATGGTAATGCCCCCGCTGAGTCTATAAAACGGGGTTGATACTCTGGGACCATATGATGGACAGAGGATTAATGAGTCACGGAGGAAAGGGAAGCAGGGCAGAGCGGACCATGGGCCGAGGTGCTGGAATGAGCATATCCGTCATGAAAAAGTAATGTTGCGCACTCGCTCAGTCACTCCCGGTAAATCGGTTTTTCGTTTTAGAAAAATGTGCCTCAATGAGCTAAAACCGCAAACGGAAAGACACATGGCACTGATGCGCCTCCCCCTCCCGCCCCCCGCCGCCACGCAGTAAAATCCTGAGTGTTAATTTAACTCGGACCCCTTACAGGTCTGTTTTTACACCCGCTGTGCAGCTTGCCTCAAAACTATCATAAACACTTCCCAATGAATGTGTGTACCGGTAAGTGCGTGTGCGTGTGTGTGTGTGTGTGTGTGTGTGTGTGTGTGTGTGTGTGTGTGTGCATGCACGCCATGCGTTGTGTAGGTGCATGCGTGCGCGTGTGTGAGAGAGAGTCTGAACAGTGTGAGTGACTGCTAATTTCATGGCATGCTTTCTCAACCGTCCGCAATGTGTGGAGCTTGTGGTCGGACTGCGATAGTGATACCTCGCATTATCAGCCGACTCCACAGTGTGATGTGCGGATCACAAACCCAGCCTCCTCTACGGCTCCCTAATTAGAGGTGAGGTAATTGAATCTGACAGAACAAAGCGGCAGATCTCTAGAAGCATGGTAATCATTTTTTGCTCCCACCTATACAGTTTTCCCGTCCAAAAAGGTCCATTGAAAACGTGTCCAAGCTGCTGGCCTGGGGATGAAACGTTAGCACCTGAGACTACGCGAGTGAAATCCTGAGTGTTCCTTTAGCTCCGAGAGTGTACAAATGTAACCAAATGGACCCATTTTGCCTTACATTTCGTACACTCTCCGGGAACTACAAATGCATAAATGAACACTGAGGATTTTACTGTGTGTAATGCATAATGCAAGGCAGCCCGAAAAAATCCAGCAGGGCCACACAGCTCAACCCCCTGCCAGGTCCCTTGCTCCCAGTGACTGGCTCCTTTGTGCCATCGCTGACACCCGGGGCCCTCCACATCTCCAGGTTAATGCACACATACGCCACAGGACTCTCCAAACTTATGCGGGGGGAGGAAATATAGAAATATATCGTCACTGTCGGGCAGAAACCTCGTATCTCCAAGTTTCAAATTTGTAATTTTCCCCCGCAAAGTAAAGCCCTGCTTCATCATAGAAGGCAGTCTCACAAAACTAGTGAAAACAGCAGACCTACAAGCACACAACGCCTAGCACCGCGAGGCGTTGTGTGCTTGTAGATCGGCTGTTTTCACTAGTTTAGTTCATTTTTTAAATGATAAATACAAAACTAACGGTTTTGGACATACAAGGTTTCCACCCGATAACGACGATATTGTTGCTGTCAAGCGGAAACCTCTTATCTCCATATTCTAACTTTATGTGTTTTTTTCCCCGTACTTGATCACACTACGGCGTCACGCGAAAGCATCAAAAGCAGCAGATCCACAAGCTCGAAACGCGGTGTGAGGCGAAACCTGAAAAGTAACCGTTTTGGGACGTATGAGGTTTCCACCGGACAGAGACGAAATATAGAACCATACAGACTTTGTCTCGAGTTCCAGAGTGGCTGTCAGGCTCGCGCGCTTCGTAACCCTATACCGCTGGTTCCCTGTGAACAGGTAGATTCAGGCTGTACGCCTACGGGTCTTGCGTTTACCCACGCAGCGGGAGAAAAGAAACAGATACATTACACACACACACACACACACACACACACCTCTGTCTCTCGCTGCAAAGTGTGAAAATGAGAGTAACAGTTTTGTCTGGTCTCACTCTGGTGCTGTACAGCGGGGTGGAGGCGTCTAAAGAGGGAGGAGGAGGAGAAGGAGGAGTGAGGACAGTGTGGAGGGATATTGTGGAGAGACTTGGGGGGAGATCTTCTGCGCTGCTCTCTAATGACCTCTGGGATGCTGTGGGCTCCCTCGGCCTTGGAGGAGGCCCAGTGTATAGGTTACAGGGCTCAAGCCTCTAATTTAATCCTTGATCACTGTAATAAAATAGATACCATTTATGCAATTCTTAATAGCTTAATATGCCACAGAAACCCTCAAAGGAATTAATCATTTCAAACGTAAAGGGTGGCGGGGGAGGGGGGGGGGGGGGGGTTCGTAACGGCATGGGCCGTAAGAAAGAAAGAAAGAAAGAAAGAAAGAAAGAAAGAAAGAAAGAAATATGGAATCCACAGCAGTCTGATTTAAATTTAACCACCAGTCAGAAATAAATTACCATTTGTATATTTTATGGCTGTGAATAGTTTTGGTTGTGTAAGCGAATGTGTGCATATACTGTGTGTGTGTGTGTGTGTGTGTGTGTGTGTGTGTGTGTGTGTGTGTGTGTGTGTGTGTGTGTGTGTGTGTGTGTGTGTGTGTGTGTGTGTGTGTGTACTGTATGTACTTTTGTATTATCAGCAAAAGATTCAGGTAGGGATTAGGGTTAGGATAAGGTATAGGTAAGGTTAGGCGTTAGGTATGGAGTTATAAATAGCAGCTCTACAAGCTCACAACAACAGGTCGCAGACTCGCAGCATGACTCGTTCTTGTAGAGTCGCTATTTTCAGGATTAGGGTTAAAAATAGCACAAAATAAATGGCGTTCATAACATTTCCGGTCCTCATTTTTTCACAAGTATAGTAATACAAACGTGTGTGTGTGTGTGTGTGTGTGTGTGTGTGTGTGTGTGTGTGTGTGTGTGTGTGTGTGTGTGTGTGTGTGTGTGTGTGTGTGTGTGTGTGTCTGTCTGTGTGTGTGTGTCTGTGTCTGTGTGTCTGAACCTGTGTGTGTCTGTGTGTGTGTCTGTGTTGGGAGGATCACAGAGCAGCTTCAGTAGACACGGGGTGTGTTCTCCAGAGCTGCTGTGTGTGACCACGAATAAGCGATGCTATTGTTTAACTTGATTTTCCGGTTGCTAAGCAATGTAATTCTGGTGATTAGAAATGGCTGCGTTCCTAAATTCGGGCACTTACAATCAACAGTCAACAAAACTGCTTCAAAACTCAGCACTGACGCTCCTATGGAAATTGTGGTGAGAAAGAGCGAGGGCGGGTTAATCGAAGGCATGTTCACTTGGGCGCACGCGAACACACACACACACACACACACACACACACACACACACACACACACACACACACACACACACACACACACACACACACACACACGTGCGTTTGTATTACTATAATTGTGAGGACATGAAAATGTTAGGACTGCATAAATAAAAGGCAATAAACAGCCAGATCTACAAGCTCACAACTAGGGATGGGACGATAAGCGATATTATCGTTTACCGTGATCAAAAACACTCACGATGATCGTATCATGGAGATTTAAATTATCATGATATCGTCATCCGTTATGCACTGGGATCAATTCACCTTTTATTTTGACGAGCTGCAAATCTGGTACCATTTAAACCCTCTATTGGTTAAACATACTTATAATATACGTACAGTACTTGATACAGTAATTTTTTCACACTCTACCAAATCTCTTTGCCAAAAAAATAGCAGATCTACAAGCTCACAACACGCTGCGTTGCGACGCGTTGTAGATCTGCAATTTTTTTGGCAAATGTTCCACCCTAGGATAATGAATGTTGGGGATATTTTGATTATCGCGATAATATTGTAAATTTCTTTGGGGACAATATTGTAGATTTCTTTGGGCACAATAATTGTGATATCCCTACTCACAATGTGTCGTTCTGGTGTGCGACAAAACAGACTCTTTCCCTGCCACTATACCCAACCTCTAAATGCCTAATCCTAACCCCAACCTCAATGTTTTACACTAAGGCTTTTGTTGACGACCAGGAAAATTGTTCTCATAATGTCTATTTCTGAAATTCTACTATACTTGGCCTGCACAAGTATAGTAATACAAGTACAGTACACGCGCACACACACTCGCAAACACACACACAGACGGAATGTCACCCTTCTGGGAAGCCGAGGCACCACAGATGACAAGGCAGAGCCTCTGTTGTCAGACGTTGTTATGACATCATGCGTTTAGATGGCGCTCTAAGTTTACACTACAGTACTGTATGTTCACGGTTCAGGGAGAGAGAAACACAGACACACCCTTTGGCTGCCTCGGACCAAGAACCCACATCACTATCAAATGATTCTTCTTGACAACTGGACAGAGTGTTAACCAGAGGCAGAATACATGTTTTTCAAAGGGTTTTCTTTTTTGTTTTTGTTTGTTAAAACACCCAAAAAAGAAAGGCAAAGAGAAAGAGAAAGACAGTCTGCATATTTCTGTTGGGTATCTCGCTGTAATCGGGGACAACGCTGGAGCACAGCATGTTTACAGAGTCGCTGGGTCCTGTGTTGTGGAGCCCAGTGTTTTCTGTCAGGACGGTTGAGGAGGAAGAACACGGACGCGCTTATTTCTTTATCCAATGGATTAGAATTGGAAGAGCATGAAAACATGCTGGCATTTGACTATGCCATTAAAATGCTGGAGGCACCTCTGAGCATGCCCGAGGGCTTCTGCACATGCCAGCCTGCTTCTCTGTGGAGCTCCATCGCTGGGCCCCGCTTCACTCTGAGCCCCGTTTGCACTTCGCCGTGCGACCGTGTCACGCCATCCCCCCCCAAAAAAAAACGGTTGATCTATAAGCTCACAGTGTGTCACGGATGCGACGAGTTGTGAGTTTATAGATCTGGCGTGCGACGGAGCATAAATTAGGCCTAACTGCTGTCTGCCTCTCCTCATCTCAACACGCACACTTGGACACAAACTCTCTCTCACTTACACACACAGACACGCACACACACGCACGCCCGTGCGCACACACACACACACACACACACACACACACACACACACACACACACACACCATAAGCAAAAGGTAGGCCAACAAATAAAATGCGGTGGCACCCAGGGGTATGCTCTCATACATAATAAGTCTCTCGCAGGGTGGCACTTGTTTTGTAGGGGCAGTAGAACAGAGAAAATGAGGTGAGGTGTTTGACGTCAACCTACTGTAAGTATTCTATGTTTCCGAGTCACTGCTGAGGGCTGGTACACAGCACCCCGCCGGGGGCCAAATGATTTATCGGTGTCATTCCGTTACTTATAAGGAAATAAAAGTTAACCATGTGCCTCTACACTCGCCTGTGACAGCTGAAACAAAGCAGGTAAAATATGTGGGGGCTTAATTACTGGTTTATAAGCGTGCTTTTCACGAGGAACGTTCACTTTTAATGAAGCCATTGAGTGAGGCTCCTCTGGGGAGCTATCATGGTTAAGTGGGGGCATCCATCTTCAGCCATTGGCTAGTCTGCACAGGAGTGGTAGCTGTGTCTACAGAACACTCACCTCATATTGGCTCACTTTATCTCCACTAAGTAAAGTCTGTGGGAGGGCGGTAATTGTGACCAGAAGAGAGTTCTGGAAAAAAACGGCGACTGTCCAACTTCCCTCGACCAACTCGAGTTGGACGAACGGCACTGAGGTCTTTCTGAGGCCTTTATAGGAATGCTGCGCTTCTTATGTTTTTTGGAGCTGTGTGAAGCACAGGCTCCCTATACGTGGCCGTGTGGGTCTGTGTGTCTGTGTGTCTGTGTGTGTGTATGTAGCCTGAACTTCCTAAACTTCGGCACGCCACTAGTCCCACAGTTTTGCCACCACACACTCGCGCCATATGTCAAATCGACCGGCTTACTCGGGAATCGTGGGCTATTACTTTTCTAAGAGAAAGGTTCTATAGTTTAATTGATATTAATTTATTAGTGAATTAATTTTCCCCATTGATTATAATGGGAATCGCAAAAACTCACATTCAATTATTTGTCTCTCGCAAACCATAGGGGCTAGAGTTTCAAGACTTGGAGAGGAGGTTCATAATGATTTCAAGGATTAAATAAAAAATAATTGTGTCATTTGGCCGCATGGTGGCGCCATAACACCCCACTTTACGTTTTGGCCTGTAACTCTTGAACCGTAGGTCGGAAAATTAAAAATATTTTTTCCCTGGATTCCTTGGGTCATGACGCATCTCCCCATATAGGCCACGCCCATTTGCGCCATGATAGATTTTCCGCCATCTTGAATTTTCTCCAAAACACACTTTTTGCTCCTTTTCCTACATATTTTCTTCAAATGTCACAAAAATCGGTACACATGATCCACACACACACACACACACACACACACACACACACACACACACACACACACACACACACACAGCTCCACTTCACACGGGTGTGATTTTTTTATTTGTCATTATGGTACTTATTTTAAAACTAACTTGAGTTGAAGGTGAGCTTGTTCAGCTGTGAAATGACCACAATGAAAAGGCTAAAATGGCATCTGCAACATTTATCTTTGAGTTAAGCGAAGAATTAAGTCATAGAAATTAATGGTGAGCCATCAGAAAAGGGAAATGATTACTGTATCAAATAATATAGATAAAACATAATTTTTTTCCCCCATCAAGGAATTTCTATGAATGAATTGCATATCTAAGATGTAAATTTCATTCCAGCATTAAAGGATGAGGGAGTTCCTTTTTGCAATAAATTCTTCATTAATTCAATTCTAATTTGCCTCTGGTTCCTATTTCTACTATTGATAGTTCCACTTCTTAATAACCCGGATAAGAAGGGGAAGAAAAAAAATCATTGCAATAACCCAGTTGAGACTGCGGGCAGCTGATATGATCTAAATATTACCAATGCCAAAAGAAGTGTGGAGTCTGATGAACATTTCAAAAGAACAATTCTTTATGGATCAGCTAAATCTTTTCCACTTTTTAATTAAAAGTAAAGAAAATAGAAGTTAATTATCCTGTAAAGATTAGCTGGTGGGCATCTTTCTGTAAATTAGTTCTAATTAAAAGGAAATTGTCAAATGACATTCAAAGCACTGTCCTTTAAAACAGAGACCGAGATGGGCTCCCCCACCGCCGCCCCCCACCCCCCCAACCCCCTCTCGCCTCTCGTCTAATTCTTGATCTGGCCATGTGAAGCTTCTAGCCGAAAGATTAGGATTCTGCCAGTGCTTCAGAGACAGAGAGAGCACAACTCCCGGTTCCCTGGATAGCAGGCCTCTAGCACAACATGGAATATGGCTGCATAGAATGGCTGCTGGAGATAAATACCCATCTTGATATATGATTGTATTGATTGCTCGCCTGGGTTACCCCTGTTGCCCCTATAAACACAAACACACGGGCATGCATTCATAATAAACATGCACGCTTGCATGAATGCATGTGTACTATAGCGCACAATAACACCCACACACACACACAGTCACAGTTAGCTCAAATCTATCCTCAGCAACTGTCATCATCACTTCATTTACTGCAGCCAAACAATGAACCAGACACCAATGGCCTTGTTTTTCTTTTTCTTTTTTAAGCGTGCAACATTCATCTGATGCAAACGATCAGAGAGAAGATGCCGATTTCATGTGGATTTCATCATATTCAATGTGGAGGGCCTGTTATTGCTCACATCCATTCCCATTGTGTTGTACAAGATTCCAACAGTCGGTCTGACAGTAGAAGAGAGAGCAGAACTGAAGTCCCTCCATCTGCTATGGCTAATGATGTTGCTCTCCCCCTGGCCCGGAGGGGAGCTGTGTGAGGCAGATTTACACCCATAATACCCCCGAGGCCCTGGACCCGCTGAGCGCTCCAGAACCCCCGTCACTCCATCATTTCCTATATGATAGCTGGCACACCAGGTAACAATGGACCAGCGACGATGTCTTTTTGTGTTACTGACAAGTGCCTTATTTGGTTGACACAGCCATCCGCGGTGTCTGAGGAGTGGCTCTGTGCGCGCGGTAAAATGGATGACACTTAAACCGCTGAGACACGGTGCACTCGCAACAATCGCACCACCACCACACTATATGTGTGTTTTTTTTTTAAAGAACTATCCAAACAGTGTCTCTGATTTGACGTAGGAATAGGAATGACTGAGGGAGAGGAGGCATTTTGGCGATAAACTAATTGGATGGATGACAAGAGCGGGAGGACTCAGGTGTAGCAGGGAATGGAGGTGAACTGTGTCGCCTTTCCACCGTTTACTCTATTATAAAGGTTTATAAGCTGCAATTACCCTTCAATTTGGGCACTTTGGACCAACTATAAAGACCCGTGTGGGACTGGCCTAGGCATAATATATCAACTAAAACAAGCCATTTAAACGGTGTGAGAGGCAGAAAGAGGGATAGCACAAGAAAGTGAGACAGTGTGTGTGTGTGTGTGTGTGTGTGTGTGTGTGTGTGTGTGTGTGTGTGTGTGTGTGTGTGTGTGTGTGTGTGTGTGTGAGTGTGAGAGAGAGAGAGAGAGAGAGAGAGAGAGAGAGAGAGAGAGAGAGAGAAAGAGAGAGAGAGAGAGAACAGTGAGGGGGAAGATGTAGGGAGCTATACTCCTCTGGGATTGAGTGTTCACACACAGTAAATGGAAGTGGCACAGCTCTGACCTTTGAGCTGAAGCATACGAGAAAAGTGAAGCCGCTGTCAAAATATTCCTTCAGAAATGACAATCCACCTCGCCAGTCCCAAGCCTTGACATGGCAGGCAAGTGGAGAGCCGTAACCTGCTGATCCCGACATTACAAATGAGGGGATTATCATGACAACAAACCACTACCCGACTGCACACCCTATAAGATATTCTGGCACTGCCCTATTATCAGGAATGTCCAAACGCGCAGATATGGCCAACGATGCCAGTTGTAGCAGGCATCTAAATCAGGAGAAAGAGTAGAGCCATCATTACTGATGTCTAATAATAATAATAATAATACATTTATATTTTTAAACTGTTCATAAAATAGCTTAAATTGATTATTAGCACCAAGTTATCCTTAACATCCGTGTCAGTGCAATTATAACTATCAGTGCATTGCTCGACGCAATTGCTAAACTTGGAATTCAGTAGGAGAGCAGCTTCGCCCCCATCTCCATTTACACTTGTGTAATACTCTGCCTCAAATCCACAGAGAATAGCTCAATTGTAAAGAATACCAAAATATCACAAGCAAATTACTAGTGCTCTGAGAGAAAGCTTGGGATGAACAAAGACAGGCAGCCATAATTATGTCTTGGCGTGTATAGCATGTCAATGGGCCACCTTCGTTCTGGAGGGCATTCCCCTGGGTCCCTCAGGCATCAAAATGATGTCCAAATTATTTTGTGCTCTATTGCAGCACGACGCGATTATCATATTTACTGGTGGTGCATTATGACAACATTGATGTTTACACCTGTCTCCGTGAGAAGGCAAGGTTTACACTCTGTAATTTAGCAAATGTACAGTATGCATATGAGCTTGTTGGCAGGGATTTAAATTAGGTCAGAAATGGAATACATCAATAGCAACCCATATGTGCATCTTTCTTTTTCTCCCCCCCCCCCCCCCCACCATCACCACCCCCCCACCCCTTCTTTGCTCAGAAGCTTGGCGACGAAGCAGCTTGACGACTGCAGAAGTGTGATATGTGCAAATCACATTTGCAGATGAGCTTGAAACTCCCCTTTTAATATTCAGATATCAGACATCCCGCTCAGAGAAGCCCGCTAAGACTCGATTCGGGGGAGAAAAGCAAGATCCGCGTCATTAAGGGAATCGTTAGAGGCTCGGTTTACATTTCTACATATTTCACAAAAATGTACGACCAAGTAAAAACATCACCGGTTATCTGCGATAACAATGCAAATTTTTTGTCGGGATTCAAGCACGCAAAAAAAAAGATTCTGTCAAAATCCAAAGTCGTCCGCTCAGGTCTTTCCTTTTCTTTTTTTCTTTTTTTTTTGGCTCAACATCCCCAGCTTATTGGCGCTTTGATTTCTTTCGTATTTTTTCCCTGGGAAGCCACACAGGCTTGTGGAGTCAGACTCGGTGAAAGGTATGTTTGCCACGAGGCACGGGAACACGTGTCCCCCATAGCCTGCCAATAGCTCATCAAACACACAGGGCAGGCCTGTGGATGGATGGAAGCCTGGCTGCCGTTTTAAAACAGCCAAAACAGCAGGCTCCGCTGTGCCACACAGACCATTACAGGCGCCTGTTTACCTGCACCGTTCTGGGACACAAAGAATAGACTCTGTTTCCTGATCATTTGACATAAACGCACAACAATGACAACAACGGCACCGCAAGTTATAGCGCTCTTTTTTTTCTTTTCTTGTACCAGTGCCTTTGTAGTGGTATACAGTTAGCTCTCTGTCAATGATTGTTTTGCAAAAAAAACGCTTTACAGCTTCAACTTTTTCATTGGATCACAGAGACACAGCCCCTGCAATTTCCCCCCTACTTCCATCATTTCCCTGTGACTTAAGCCTGATTTATACTTCCGCCGTACGGCGGTTTCGCACCGTGAAAATGGAAGATCTCCAAGCTCACGACGTAATGCATCCATGGCGCTTTGTGAGCTTGTAGATCTGTTATTGTCGGCGCGTGACAACGTCATACGATGAAATATAAATCAGGCTTTAGCCCTCCGCCAAATTTGTCTCTGTGCCATTTTAATTACAGCCAAGGCAATCTTTATGGTGGTATATTCTGTGAGAACACCAATCTGCAAAAAAGGTGATAAGTAGAAACGCCACCCAGCTTTGGTATCAGTAATAAACAGACACTTAATTGAATAATTTGACCTAAGAGGCTGATCCTGGGAAGGGGGGAAAACATGCTGGGAAAAAAATATTTTGAATATTGAAGACAGTTATGTGTTTTGCACGATGCCTGCAGTAAGGGGGGGAAAAAACAGTGGATTTGGCTGGTTGCCCACCGACTCACCAATGTGTGCCACGTTGAGCCTTTACGGAACAGATAAGTGAGCCTTTGGTATCCTGGAAGCACTGAGATGTGTGTATGTGTAAAGGGGAGAGAGGTTGGGTGGGTGGGTGGGGGGGGGGGGGAATGCACATGTTGTGTATGTGTCTTGAATCAAATGTACGTGGGGGAGGGGTAAGAAGTGTGAAGTGTGCCCACCGTACAGGTCCAGCTCCTGCTACCAGCCACATGGGCACATCCCCCACCCCCAACCAAGCACCTCCACACCGACCAAGCCTTCCGCAGAGCCATAGAGACAATGACTCCCGGCCCCTTCCTGTTTAAGGATAGCTGTCAGAGGATGATGGCTCAGATTCAACACTGCAGCAGGTTTGCACAGGGCTCCCTGATAAAAAGACCCCCCCCCCCCCCCCAAAAAAAAAAAGAAAAAGTCTCACACACACACACACACACACACACACACACACACACACACACACACACACACACACACACACACACACACTCTCTCTCTCTCTCTCTCTCTCTCTCTCTCTCTCTCTCTGTCTTTGTTTCTCTCTATTCCTCTCGCTCTCTCTCATTCTCCCTCTCTCATATACTCCCTCTGTCTGTCTGTCTCTCCCTCTCTCTCATTCTACCTCTCTCTCTCTCTCTCTCTCTCTCTCTCTCTCTCTCTCTCTCTCTCTCTCTCTCTCTCTCTCTCTCGCTCTCTCTCTCTCTCCAGTTCAACACTGATTTGACTGCTAGCATAATTTTACGGAGGAGACTATTTGCAGATGCAGCAGAGTTATCAATCCGAACAGACACACAATCCGGGTCCAATGTCACTTCTCCTCATTATGTTAATGGTTAATACATGCAAATGAAAACATTCCAGCAATTTGATTTCTTTGAAGATAGTTTGCATATTGTCTTAGCCATAATGATGGTACACTTTCTCTCCAGCTTCGATTTATGCCAGGCTAGTTAGTTCATTTTTATCAGCTCTGAGTTCATTTCTAGGGCTACTGGAATGTGTTTTCCTCTTCCCCTCACTATTTAACTAATTAGGATTCAGGTACCATAAGCAGATTTTTCACGCTATTGGTGTTTTTCTTAATTAAGAAACAAATGAATTCTCCCCAGCAAAATAGATGGAACAAGGGGATAGGGTGCCAGAGGCCAGATGCAGCGCTTCTTAATTAGAAGTCACTCCATTGTCTGAGGTTTTTTAATGAAGCTCCAATCTAAATGGATATCAAAAAAAGCTTCTAGAGAAGAAGAAAAAACACACTGGCCATTTAAAATAATAAGGAAATAAAGATAATGGAAGACAAAAGATATCTACTGGCAGGCCTGGCTCACACCTACAGTTCAGCAAATACGGTGCTCTTGTCACCTTTGGATGGGACCCATTTAAATAAGTCGATCCCATGCTCCGTCTATCCTCCAGCCATGTCTAATGTTGTGCCAAGCCAACACAGAAACACTCGCTTTTCAACTTCTCATCAAAGGTGGAAGTTCCATTGCACCCCGTGGATGGTTATCAACAAACTATTTCTGAAAGCTGTCTTTTTTTTCTCCCTTAGCTTCAGACTACTGGGATTCTCAATTATCATATCAATGTCATTGTGATACGATACATTGGCTCTTTTCTGAATTGAAGGCCAATGCAAATTCACAATTAGCTGTTACAAATTCTTGCTTTAATTCAGGAGCACAAAATGATGGCGGAAACAGTTTGAGTTAATGTAACTGGGATGTATGTGCAAAGTAAAGCAAAACAAAAACAGACAACCAAAAGAGACTACAAAACAAAACTTCTCGCTCTTTTTTTGAAGCCGATTTGAGAGAGGAATTTGTGTGAAGCTCAACCATTTAGGTCAGCTTTGCTGATGCGGCTGCGTTGGTGGCTGAGGGCGATAACATCGGGCTGTTTTGACTGAAATAAAAACCGTGGCATGCCCATATGTGCTGCCAACCCCATCAGTTCTTCTTCAGACGGCATGGCTTAGGAGCTCCCAGAGGATGGGCCAGTGCCCACTGATACGGGCCCAGCAACCATCTTGTCCAGGCCAAGTATCCCTGCGCCCAGGGGCTGTGCCATCAATGCCACGACTTGTGCCAGACTGGATTCCACCCAGCAATCCATTTCAAAGGCTTTTTTTATGGATCAGGTATGCAGTGTGATTTTCCTTTCCCTTTGTAATGTGCCGTGTCAAAGGCGAGTGAGGCAGACTTTAAAGTCAGATACTATTTTTTTTTTGCCTTTCATTTGGGTAGGACTCGTAATTGATTTCCGACTTTCCAAATGTCAAGTTGGAAGAGATTAGAAAAAGAAAAGTCCTAAAATCAACCGGCAATATGGTTATGTTGATTTGGTCGGCATCTTGGGTTTTGGGCTTTCAGAGAGAAATAACTCATTAATAAAAGTAAACAAATGTTCAAGTACCTAATCCCCATGGGAATATCGTCTACAGTATGTGGAGTGGTACCTTCTCATGATCATAAACTAGCAAAGAAATGTAAGCATATTTAAACATATTTAAAAGTGACCTATTATTAACGGCATGTGATGAATTAACCAATGGTCCAAAAAAACAACAACAACAACATGTAATGGAAATAATGTACAGTAATTCATTTCCCATTACTGAGAAAGTGTAAACTGGATCTTTTTAAGGAAGTAACTTATTAAAAAGTGGCATTTCTTTTTTTCCCCCTTTTTTCCAGCGCACCTCCACTTATCCACAAATTACCATAATCCTCTGGATGTTGTTCACTCATGTGCTCTCTCTCTCTCATTTAGAGCATTACTTGTTTATTTATATCTGTGAAAGAGATTAGAAGGGAAGATTACCTAGCGCAGACACATGAATAGCGATCAAAGACCTGGAGGATAATGTAAGTCTTTCGGTGATTTCTCAGCGCTTTTCAAATCAACCGGCGGAGTATTAGAACAATGCCGGGTGGCTGTGCTCCATATAGTGTGACAACATTAATACAAAGTCCTTGGGGAGTTGAACCACATGTAAACACTCCAGATGAGCAAGCGGTAACACTACCACGAGTGTCCTCTAACGCAGCGAAAATTAGCCCCGCTTTGATCCCTTATAGGAGGAGATGAAAGCGTTAGCAATCAGTTCAACGGGATGGGGATGACATCATTCACGTGAAGGCAGGTGAGGCTAAGCTAAAGCTTGTTTTTTTATAGTGTGTCATATCATCGTTTGCTGTCAGGCAGAAACCTTGTATCTCCATGTTTCAAGTGAGTGAGTGAGTAACGCAAATATCTGATCTACAAGCTCATAACGCTTGAAAGGCATTGAAAGTGGTTAATTCAGTCTGTGTGTTTTCTAAACATCAAACCAATAAAAACAATAAACAAGCATGTGACTTAATAATAACTAGAAAGATGCAATTGGAAATTGCAAGTGTGGTTGCTGTTACGCGGGTCATACTTGCAAATGAATTAGAATTTTCCCCATTCAAATCAATGGGGATTAATTCACTAATAAATTAATGGCCATATATGGAGATCTCTGTGTCAGTCCTTGTCCCTTTTATGTCCATACATGGAGATCTCTGATTTCATCAATATTAAGCCCATATCTTGGAATGCCCATATATGGACATACTGTGTCAGTCTCATGTGGTTATGATGTTATCTCCATATTTGGGAAAAGTTACATTTTTGTTAAAGACAATGGAGAAAATGTATTCACAAATAGATTTATATAAATTAAACTATGTAACGCATTTCTTAGCAAAATGCAAGAAATCGATTACCGATGAAGCCAGTCGATTTGACATATGGCCCAAGTGTGTGGGAGGGGTAGCTCAGCAAAAAAGTTTATCTGGGGGGGGGGGGGAGAGAAAGCGACAGTAAATAGCATCAGCCTGCATACCGAAAATAGACGATCTACAAGCTCTGAGCTTGTAGATCGGCTATTTTCAGTGCAAGACACCGGTACACATTAACTACGTTTAAATCTGGCTTAAGTATCTGCACAGAGCAATGTGTTTTACAGCATGCTCTACTGTATGCCAGTGGTTCTCCACCTTTTCAGGGCCCACTTGAAAATCTCCAAAGTGTTCACGGCCCACCCCTCCACTGTTGTGGTCAGATGGGTGGGCGTATCGGCTGCCGCGTTAAGTGGTCAGACGGGTAGGCCATGTGCATTTGCAGAGTATATTTATTTTGATGGTCAAACAATCAATTGTGGTCGGGCTTGGATCAATGTCTCAGTACCAGTATCCCATGTATCCGTATCACAAAATGAAAAGAAAAGAAATGTGTCATAAACATAAATTGTTTAATATTAATGTCCTGTTATTATTAGAATCTATTGTTTTGCCAATTATTTGGCCACAATATCCCTGGCCCCAGCCCACAGGTTGAGATTAGAAGCAGTGCTAGTCTATGCCAGTGGTCCTCAACCTTTTCAGGCTGCGACCCCCAAAATAATCATATTTTAACTGGGGACCCCCCCCCCCCCACCCTGACGAGCACTAAGATTTGAGGCATTACATTTTGTATGACACGGTTCTATTGTGAAAATAGCAGATCTACATGCTCACAACGCCTGCTATTTTCACGATTTCTGCCTCTAATATTTGACAATTTGGCCAATGTTTAATTTGTCACTTTAGAGGTATTAAAAAGTCCTTAAATTGTCAATTTAGAAATGTGCAAATACCCTCTATACATTTGAACTTTATGCTGGTTTGTTTACTGTTGAGTGAGAAAACTACGTTGCACATGAAGTTAATGATCTGGGGACCCCCCAAAATAATTTGGCGACCCCCCTGGGGGTCCCGACCCACAGGTTGAGAACCACTGGTCTATGCCACCAGCCTCACCTGGGAGACACTGACTGACCAAGAGTAAATAAGCACAGGCAATATTATGTCTCTCAGTAAACCTCAGCTTATTCTACAACAAACATTGACACAAATCTGACATTTTCTCATCCGACTGATTTATGAAGAACAATATGACGAGTGAATTGTCACCGAGCTTTCTGTCTGCGCTAACACACGTTATAGGAGGAAGCAGGGGTCTATCCAATTATCGGTGGCCGGACAGAGAAATCCTGTCACAGTGATATTCATGACAAATGAAGAAAGCAAAACAGAGCAAAACTGTTTACAATGAACGCAGCGAGCACTGTCATAACAGCAGCAGATGAACCTACAGGTAAACCTTAAAATCACACGCACGCATGCTCGCAAACACACACACACACACACACACACACACGCACGCACACACACACACACACACACACACACACACACACACACACACACACACACACACACACACACACACACACACACACACACACACACAAACACACACACACACACACACACACACACGCACGCACGCACGCACGCACACACACAAACCAACAGTAAATAGCATCAGCCTGCAGTTTTGACAAACTTTGCAAGGGGAAATGTATCGGTGGCGACAAACGAAGGGATGGATCTTAGGCTAGGGTTGCCTAATTATTTATCCCGCTGGCTTTATGGCTCTCATTAATTTCTCCCCCCCTTGCTCTTTACCTTCCATTGAAAGTGTGAAGCCAACCTGCATCTGGTGCTGATAACGCTAGGGCCTAAGCAGCCTCCCAGCCTCCCCTCTCACCACCCACCAACCCACCCACACCTCCACTAGAGAAAAGGAGCGCTCTTTCATACAGACCCACAGGATAAAGGTATTAGAAATAGCACTCTATGCTTCAAATCCATGAAGATGCGCTTGCACGAGTAGGGAAGCCAGTGTTGAGAATGTGTTGAGCTGCAAGCTCTTAATTCAGTGGATGGTATTGGTGAGCTTTGTGTTTATTATGAAGTGATAGGCACAGGAGGAGAGAGATGGGGAGGGAGAAAGTATACGAGAAGCAAGGGAGAACAAAGGCAAAATGAGCTGGGGAGTGTTGGACATAAGGTCAGTGAATAACTAGAGCATTTCTATGTTGTTTATATCTGTCTGGAACTGCCCCCTCCCCGCCTCACCTTGTGTCTTATTTATGGCAGACTCATACTTCATTGTACGGATGAGTTGCACACCGAACACAGCAAATCTACAAGCTACGCGTTGTGAGCTTGTAGATCGGCACACAGTTGTACGGCCAAGTAGAAATCAGGCTTCATTCTCTCCTACCACCTTTACCATCCTCGTCTGCCTCATCATCTCTTTCAGAAAGAGGCTGCTCCTGTAAAAACATAATTTTGAAAAATGAGCTTCTCCCAAGGTTGGTGGCTTGATGTGGTGAGATCACACCCCAACAGGTCTGAACTGAGGGCATCTGCCACTCCCTAATGGCCCAGTCTGGCACCCTTGCTCCTTATCCTCTTGCCAGTCCAACTTCCTCAGCCCAACATGGCCCAGGGCCCTCCCATGGGCCGCCCAGAGATGCCCAAGGGACGACAATGGACAGCAACCCTGACTGACTTGTATGCAAGTTCAACAAGTCTCACTCACTTCAATAAATCGCCAATGGACCAAAAGGCCAGTTTAAGCCAATCCTTCTGAGGAGCCAAGCACAGTGAGCTGATAGAAACACCACACTGGTCCCACTTTCAAACCCAACAGAGACACAGTGGGAGATTATTGGTGGAAAGTGAATACAGTCGACTTCGAACTTCAAAAACCAGTCATATGGCAAACACTACCTGGGCAGTAAAGAGGTTGCATTTAAGCTCAACACAAGAGAAAATAACTGTGTGATTTCTTTCATGTTTGTCTTAACAGGGAACCTTGGTACTTCATTTCTCTCTTCTGCTATGAAAGGAAAGTAAACATGGAACTCTTTGCTAGCTTATGCATTTCAACAGTTCTTCTGAGCATGTCACATGGACCATGGCTTTCTTGTTCTTTCAGTCTTAGATAATGTTAGGTCTGCGTCAGGTCGTTTCAGAGTCAGACATACTTTATGTTATTTCAAAGCCAAATATAAATTTGCATTCAATTCATGATGCACATTTTGTGATAAATCTACTTTCTGACTTGCCATTTCAAAGTGAGCTCCATTCGAGGTTTGTTTTAAAGCACACTAGCACAGCGCTTCTTCATTGAAGATTCAAAATGTAAGCAAAAGATTTAACTACCGGTATTGCACAAATAATTCAAAGAAAGAGATATTATAGATAGATAGACGTGTTCACAAATACAACATAGACACACCAACTAACAACCTTGGTTAGATTGTATGTAAGAAAACCTATAAGTTAGATACTGTAACTAACCTAATATGTTCTGTTTTTGTGCTCCACAATGCTCCAGTGATGTTCCCTTGCAGTGCTATAGAGGCTACTGTTATCAATGCTCAAGGGTCATGGGCCTGGCCAGTCAAGATAAAAGAAATCCTGATGAGATGAACCGTTTGGGTGCAGAGAGGTGCTGCATCCAACTGATGGAGGAAGAAAACAGTCACTTTTGGCTCTTTTCGACTACAAGAACCAAATGAACCGCGCCGTGCCATCTAACGCATTTCACCGGTTCTGGATTTGTTTCCAGGTGCTGCGGCTCGCTTTCAAATAGGGTTCTTCTCTGCACCCAATTTGGGCCCTGCTCACTGAGGTAGCACTAACCCTAAGAACTGAGACCATGTAATTCCAAATGTAAAAAAAAAAAAAAGAATAGTGAAAACAACTGATCTACATGCTCATAGCCGCATAGCGTGTCGCAATGTGGCATTTTATTCTTCTTTTAAATGAAGAACCTTCCTGGTTCTGGTTATAATAAAAAAAAAAAAAAAAAAAAAAACATCAGCATAGGAACCAATGGTAGAAGTCCGGTCCTGACACTCCGCTGCCTCTAGATGTCGCTGTACTATAGTAGCTACTTCTTCTTCCCACGGTTCAGTGAGTGAGGTCTCGAGAAAATGGCTGCGTGCGAACGACGAAAACAACAACATTAGAGCAGCACCTTCAGCTTTTAAAGCTGATATATCGCAATAGTATCGTATCACAAAGATTGGCAATATATCGTGATACTATTGCATCGTGACCCAAGTATCGTGATACGTATTGCATCGCAAGATTTTTGCCAATATCCACCCCTATTAGAGAGGTGCGGATCGAGGAACCTGCATGGAAGTGGGCTCTATTTTTGATTGTGTTCTTTGGGCTTGCTGTATGGGAGAAGAGACTCATCAGAGGTGAGGTGACTGATGCAGCCATTCACCCACTCACTCACTCACTCGCCGCTCCACTGCAACATGCCTCGCCAGCCCAGGAGAGAGTGACGTTGTACATTATTCAAACTTGACCTGAACCAAAGTTGAAAGCCTGAAATCAGCCAGAAAGGTGCAGTTTTCAATCCACTGTGCCGTTTGGATTGAAGCAGACGACACAAATCGTTATTCACCACCTTGCAGATCAAGAGACATGTTCTTTGTGCTATCATTGAGCTGGTCAATATACATCACTTCCCCAAAGGATTAAAGCCCTTATCTGAAATGATATTCAATAAAGTATCACCGCAGAAATACCGAGTGGAGTGTTCTTGCTTGGATCTGGCTTATGCCGTGGGAAAAAAAATAACACTTTATTGGAATTAAGATCCAAGTCAAGATTACCTGAGGAAACAGCAGTAAGATTTCTGTTCCTGCACCACGTCCCGCACTTTATTCTCTGCTGCCTGGGCACCAGACCACAGTGTACTGTTCCGCACAAGCCACAGGGGTGTAATAGGATGCCTTTATGAAATATATAGAAACCTCACAACGGCATAGTGTCCACAGATCTTAGCTGAGCTAACATGGTTTGGGGGGTGGGGGGTGGCTAGCAGCAGGATGTGTGCATGCATACTATGTCTACGTGACAGCAAACTCTCCCCAAGTCCCTGTCTGCTACTCCACGCAGCAGTAATAGTCATCAAGGTGCACAGAATGAAACGATTCACTCATTTGTGTGGCTTAACCACATTCTAAATTATTTCGGAAAGAGCAGATATACAAGTCTATAATATATATGCCTATAATAAGTAATGGCATGCCCAAAAGTGGGACACCAGGTTAAAGTGGTTAATCAGCTAACTACCCACCCCATTGCTCCCATACATTCAGGGTTCTAGAAAAGAAGCTAAAAAAATGCACGTTTAGTTTGTGATGTTTAGTAGTGTATACTGTATAGCATTGTTTAGTGTGGTTGACCCTCCAGGGCAACCACACTCAGGGGCGTCAATTGGGTATGGCAGGGGTATGCAGTTGCCATACCCTGGGTCCAGGGGGAAAACAAAAGTTACTTTTAAATATAAATCCATGAATGTCTCTTTGTCTCTCTGTGCTGGTTATTATGTTGTTAAATTACAGTAAAATAACTACAAATGCAACATTTTACAAAATGGTCACTTTAACAAGGTATTATAATTATATTCTCCACACTTGTATTCTCCCCATCTTGACAAAATGGTATATACCCAGGTTCCGCAGGTCAGCGGCACAGGTGCAATTCATTATTGTTAATTGTGGCACGTACGTTTAGTAAAACATTCCAAGTTTCGCTGCCCAAGAAACTATAGAAACGGGGGAAATTTTTTATGTACTTCTTAAAATAAATGTATCATGCCTGTTGCTAAGGTATGGCAACATGACTGGTGTCTTGCACGCGCACAAAGGCGCGCGTGCAAGACACCAGTCATGTTGCCATACCTTAGCTTTTTCTGAACTGACGCCACTGACCACACTACTTGTCTGACTTGTCTGACTATTCCTTCCATCCATGTTTCCATCTTTCTTTCTTTCTTTCCCTTCGTAGACAAACCTTTTTTTTGCTGTGCTACTCCTCCCACAGTTTTGGTGGCACGCACTTGGGCCATATGTCAAATCGAACGACTTCATCGGGAATCGATGCCTTACATTTTGCCAAGAGATACGTTAATTTATATAAAGGTATTCATGAATACATTTTCTCCATTGACTTTAATTACATTTTTAACTTTTCCCAAATATGGAGATGACTGACATCATGTCTGACATCAAAGACCACATGAGACTGACACAGTGTGTCCATATATGGGCATTTCAAGATATGGGCTTAATATTGATGACATCAAGGGACAAGGACAGAATGGTTAGCACCGCTCGAATATGGACAACTGTACAAAGACTGACAGATACAGAGATATGTGTAAGTGTGACTCACCTCAGGGCAACCAAACTTCTAGTTCTTTCTAGTTTATTGTTTGGCATTCCAAACAAACATTTCTATTTTCGCTACATAAGTGATTCTGTGGCATAATTGATCCCACATCATAGTAACTGGCTTGTGTAAACTGTCAAATTGTTTACCTACTGTAGAGTAAAACAAACATCTCTCTAGAAAGATTCTTTCTTTCTTTCTTTCTTTCTTTCTTTCTTTCTTTCTTTCTTTCCTTCCCTGACTTCTGTTTTTTTCTCTCACATCAAAATGTCAGTCCCTCAGCTTTGCACTGTGCAGCTCTCCTCTTCGGGAATTTGACAAAGCCCTAGTGTGTGGTTAGAGCACTTGGGCCGAGGATCTGATGAGGAGGGCTATCACACACACACACACACACACACACACACACACGGGCGCACGCACACACACACACACACACACACACACACACACACACACACACACACACACACACACACACACACACACACACACACACACTGTAAGTACATTCTAATTAACTGATGTATGCGGGACCCCGTCCACGTTGGAGGGGTATCAAAAAGCAATCAACGCCCCATCCCTGATGAGCTCAGAGAGTCTCAGAGATTCACGTTGTCTATGGAAAGATGATGTGCAAGCTGGACCCAGACACGGCTTTCCAAACCGCCATAATGCTTCGCAATCACAAGACATTATGCACAGATCTGAACCCCCAAAGCCACGGGATGAAATAAATAAATAAAGGAACTATCGAGTTCACAATTCAAAAGCCTGATTTTGATGGCCGCTCTTGTGAGAAGCAGCAGTGAGGGGGAGCCAGGAATGGTCAAATTGGCCCACAAGTGTCACAAAATATGATTATATGCACTATCCAGTGGAGATGGATGGAGGCACACGAACCTTTTAGGGAAAAAAAAACAGAAGACTGCTGTAGAATAATAGTAATACTGCAAAGATAGAAGAGAAAATGAATCAAACCGTTAAGGAGATAACATGTGCCCAAATGGAAAATGACTAAATTAAGTATGCAATTCTGCAAATTGTTCTTGTTTTTGTTTTCCTATTGGGTACTTTGCATTGAATAAATGCTAAACATACTGCTGTTGGTAGCTAAGGTATCCACATTGCAAACATGATTCAAATGATGAAAACAAAAGCAAAAAAAAAAAGAAATCCCCAAACACCTGATCTAGGAATCTAGGATTTAGTCAGCCATTCCTAATCGAATTTGACCAGAGGCCATACAGCCAATTCCTTTCAATAAAGACCATAGGTGTTTTAGCTGCAGGCTCCAGCAGGGAGGGAGAGGCATGCATGTCACACAAAGACCATCGGTTAGCATCGTACCGAAAGGGACTCTGTATCACCATCTTATCTTCAAAGGACTGGGCAGGGGCTCAGGGGAGCCGTGCCACCGCCTCGCCTGCACACAGACACACACACAGAGGGGGGATTTGGACCTGCAAGCAGGAACCAGAGATCTCTCGGCGTGCGCCCAGGCCTGGACCCTCCTCCAACTCGCCCGCGGAGAACAGGCAGGGTTCCTGCACACGCGGCACGACATCAGTGAGCTGATCCCCGCCACCCCCCACCACCACCACCACCACCACCGCTCCACCAAATCGACTGCCTGCCCATTTGCTTCCTGGCCCCGGCTCGACGGAGGGGATGGGATCTGAACTCAACTTAGACACAGAGTTACCACATTTCACAGATGGCTGGGAGAGGCTTTGCGTGGAGGTGAGGAAACAGAGAGAGAGAGAGGGAGAGAGAGAGGGACAGAGAGTAAACTAGAGAGATGGAGATGGAGAGGGTGAGAGAGAGGGCGAGAGAGAGATGGAGAAAGAGAGACAGGGAGAGAGGGGCGAGAGAGCGCAAGTGAAAGCCTCATCGCCAGCACCGAAGCAGGGCTGATTTCACACCGCGGCAGAGTGCGCTAAAGCAGGCCGCCGTTAATCCACTCACTGAGGGGAAGGCCTGGAGCTATTCCTCCGCCCGACCGCCATCTCCCCCCACAAAGCCATAAATGGTGCATTATACAACTGGGCTTCAGAGACACTGCTGATATGCTGATAGGTGGCGGACAAGGACCAAAGCAACCACAGGACCAGTGCCACATTACTGTACAGCTGAACAGCGCACACCACGTGACGTGCAAGCAGCCTCACGTGCTCTACCTGCAGCGGTGTGGACTGTTACGGGTCCTAGATCAGCAGTTTTGATCATGGTTTTTGGACTAACCTGTCAGCTCAGCCTCAACACAGAGATGGAACATGCAATAATCCCTGTTCTTCCGCTATCCAAAAGAATAGCAAAGTTCTATTTTTTTTGGTTTTCCTTTTGTACAACCGCCCACCCCCACCCCACTGTGAATTCATATCTGTAAAAGTTACCAAAAGTCTTGACGATGAGCCTTTGAACTTGTGAAAGGCAATCAATTTGAATGAAAGGGGACAGTGAAATTTATAAACATGGGGGAATTTAAATACATTTCCACAAAGAAAATCGGGATGGGAGAGGGCCACGAATTATGTAACGATAAGGCAGCCACCAGCCTAAGCCACAGAATGAGATGTTTTACATGAAACGAACAGCGGTCTAGATTAGAGAGTCATCCTGTTTAGACATGAAGCCAATTGGGTTGATATCACATGTAGAGAAAATTTGAAAGATAAGTGGGACTATGACAATTGTTATAATCCAACAGTAATAAAAAGCTGAAGTACATTGGCTTTTCCCCCCAGAAGCACAGCACGATAAACATCTTTGATGAAAGAAGTTCATTACTTGTGCACTGTATTGTACATGCTGTATTATGAGTCTATGTGCCAACCTACACTGGAGCGGACTCCAAATGAAGCCGCAGGCATTCAATGGACATCATTAGGTGAAAACATATAAGAGATAATTATGGTAATTACAAATCCCTTTTATTCACCCTGAGTCTTTGACAAGAAGGTTGTCATATCAACCACTTCAAACAAACAAAGAGTTGTTGTCTCTTTCCCTAAATGATGTCCGGTTTCATTTGGATTGGAATTGTCTCCGGATTATCCTTCTTATTGTTTGGCTAGTAGCTGTGAATGGATGGTACATTTCTTTCAACGGAAACTTGATTAAAAGAAGAGATTCACAATAGTAGAATTTGACTTGCATTTGCATAACCACTTCATTAGAAGTGAGACCTTGATCTTGAAAGCAGCAGGCCAGACAAAGCTAATGGACATGTCTATTACGTGTATTAGAGATGGACCCCTCTGTCTGAAGAGCTGAGGCCAGTGTGTCTTAAGTGGATTTTAAGAGACATCACTAAGGCTACCGTAGGCTAGACTAACCAGGAAACAGGACACTTTTGTCTCCAAAGCAATAGTTTGTTTTGGTGGGAGGAAAATAGTCACTTTGAAGCGGTGCCATGTGGCACTAACGCATGACACACTAACACAGGCCCAACTAACCAACCTTGTCACTTTATATCTTTGTGATAAGCAATCTATATAAACTAAAGATGGCATTTTGCACCGAATGTTTTTCTTGGGAGAGAGAATGAGAATGAGATGTAATGCTGTAAGATTAGAGTGTTTATTTATCATATGCATCCAGTAATCCATTGTCACCGTTCCATGTTCAGCCTTTTCCCAAAACCACAGAGAGACACTCGTCGTAGATTCCATTTCCAATCAAGTCCCATTGGCCTTTTTGCTTCACAAGCTTATAATGCCGTGCCACATTATCAGATCCTGCTTACAATAACAGATTGGATTCGAGTCGGAGCTGTTGTTTAACTTACTCGACACTCTAAACGGAGAATCCAGTTCAGACGAGTGAGGAGGCATCTCACAGTGCACAGCAGCTGATGATGTCAACAGGCCCCGCTATAGTACCAGATCCTTCCACCATTTTCAATCATTCCTTGTGAGATTACTGCAATAGGATATTACTGTACAAACTATGACCATGTGTCCTGTTGCCACAAAGCTTGGCAACATATTACAGTTTGTCAAAGCAAGCTATTGCGAGGGAGAGATAGATACAGAGAGGGGGAGAGAAGCCATTGACCTTTGTGTCCTTCATATTTGCCTAGCTTCCCCTCAAACCCCAATCTGAAGAGTGAAATCAACTGATCCCAAACTAACTGTCAGGCTGGCTTGTGATGGTGGCAAAGCCAGCGCACATCAATCAATCAGATTTTCTTCCATTTTTCTATCAACGGAGCAAACCCTCCCACCACCCCCCCTTTTGCTGCAGCTTATCATCTGACCCAGTTGTTATCCCGTTTCTAAAGATTAACCATATGAACCCCAGCGTTCCTATTCTGGGCATGTCATAATGGGCGAACATTCTGCAAAAATAGGTTAACATTTGGTGAAAATAGGCGAGCATTTGGCAAAAACAGCAGATCTTCAAGCTCCCAACGCCTCTGCATTGTGAGGTTGTAGCTCAGCTATTTTCACTAATTTTTAAAAGGTTTAAAAGGTCAAATGTCTGTCTCAGAATCACAGGCACCTCCTCCATAAAGACAAATTTAATTAACAAGCAGGCAGAAATTACCATCATTTCCATCATTGAAGAGAACACAAAATTAAGTCTCTCATGTTCATGGAGTACAGTATGTACTTTTAATCTTTACTACACTAAAAATTAACAATCCCCAAATATATGTATGTATGTATGTACAGTATGTCATGTACAGTATGTGTGTGTGTGTGTGTGTGTGTGTGTGTGTGTGTGTGTGTGTGTGTGTGTGTGTGTGTGTGCGTGCGTGCGTGCGTGCGTGCGTGCGTTTGTGCGTGCGTGCGTGCGTGCGTGCGTGCGTGCGTATAGATTGTTAATGTTTAGTGTAGTAAAGGGAAATGCTAGTCATTTCTGCCTGCTTGTTAATTAAATTTGTCTTTATGGAGGATCAAGGATGTGCCTGTGATTCTGAGACAGACATTTGACCTCTCACACCTTTAAAACCTCCAAAAATAAATAGCAAATTTACAAACTCACAAGGTGTCACAGCATGGTTATTAAGGGGTTTTAACGTAAACAGGTCTCATTAACAACTCGATAAGAATGATCTGTAGAATACACAGGGGAAGGGAATTTGCCTGAGGGAGAAAGAACTCTTCTCTCTGGATGTTTACTCTGACAAGTTTTTACAAAGCTGGAGTGAGATAATAAGCAGGAGACGCGCACTTTGCAACCTGTCACTCCCTTCATCACTGTCAACTTATCAGGCACACAGTCTATAATCTGATTTGCATAATCTAGTTTAAATATATAATCGATCAACATCAACCAGTGTCAATTGGAATATTATTCCATTATGGCTATTTATGCTGCAGTGTTCACTGCTAATCATATGCATGCAGATATGGCCTCTGATCACAGGACGTGTAAGCTGGGCTGTCAACAGCTTTAGCAGCTTTGCGGATGGCTCAAATCAAAACACAGCCTCCTTAGAGCATTAGCATGTTTGGAAGTTTGTTTTATATTTTCAGCATATTTGACACGAATTGTTTATCTATTTGCGAAGCTTTGTCATTAGTGATTTTCCACGGGACCCTTAAGATGGAGTGTGACTCGTGTTGCCTCGTCTAGGGAAAAATGCTGATGTACAAATTGAACTGAAAGGCTTGTAACTTAATCCTCTGTTGCCACCTATCTCATAACTATGTAGCCTGGTGCATCTTATCCTAATGCAAAGTTCTGCCCCCCCCCCCCCCCCCCCCCCCAAACCCCCTGCAAACATCCTCAGTAATTCCTGCCAAACCACAGATTTAAAAAGAACAGCTATTAGGGCATCGTTTCCTGGTGTAGCCAACTACCATCTTGGTCTAAAGATGGTACTTCATATAAAGAAAAAGATGGTTCCCAATTGAAACTGAAACAGCATGCGTTGTGTCAATATGTTGGGGAAATAAAAAATAAAAAACTAGGTTTGGATGATGAATTAATATATAATGTATTTACAGTAGATTCTTACATAGCCTGCTGGAAATGTGAGTCATATGAATGTTTATGCTTGTCTCATCTCTTTCCTGGGCCAACAGTCCAATTGCAATTATGACATTTTCGTTTCCCATGACAATTTGTTGATAAACTAAAAGCTAATCAAATTGAAATAAATTGACAAATAAAAAGTTGTTCATTTTCCCTGGCTTTGGATTTTGGAATATTGACTCAAATACCACCGATGGCTGTCATGTTGTTGTTGTGATGCTGTTATGTGGAATAAGACCAAAAACTCACTCGTGTTCCAGGCACACAACTGTTTATCTTACTCTCCATGAAGATGTCAAAGAAGCGTCACACAAATTAAATGAACCCGGTATCCATCATACATCAAAAACCCAGAGATGAGAGACACACAAAATAACCCCCAATGCCTCTGGGGCCAACCTCAGAAATTCCCTTAATTGAGCAATATCTTCAATGCAGATCCATGTGCATCACCAAGGTGAAAAGGGACTGTGCAAGTTAAATGAAAGAAGAATTCATGATGTGTGGTGGCCTCTCTTATTCACCCTGGCTATTTCCCCTCCTGGCAGGGGCCAAATAGAGAATGTTAAATGAGGCAATTGTGTCCCGGAGGCAAAAGGAGGAAGAGGGAGGGGAGAAAAAAATGCAGGCAGTCCCCCTGCTCTGTGCTCCAAACCCGCAGATCATTCTACAGGGCGATGAGGTATACATCCATGTAGCATGGCTACTGGCTCCCCACATCGTCTGGAGCACAACTAACCTCCCATGGGAGCAGGACACTTCCACTGTGTGACATATGGGTGAAGATCACCACTCATTATTCAAACTTCATCATCAGGATGTGTAGGGAAAAATAAGAGTAGGGAAAAAATGCATGTGCATTACTAAACTGTAAATATTGACAATTTGACCACTTATATATGATGCGACAGTATTCAATACGACGAATAGTGAAAATAGCCAATCCATTAGCTCACAACGCATTACGATGCAACATGTTGAAAATAGTTTTCTCCTATAATGACATGCCCAAAATCTGGGCGCCAGCCAGGTTGAAAGTGAAGTTAATATCGCTGACATGCTATACTTGTGTGTTGTACAGTACGTGCCTAAAATAACGATTCCAAAATCAGATTCTCCATTGTTTTATTGTGCAAAACAAAAACGCTGAGATTTTGTGGGGTAGTAGCACACAATGTTTTGCATCCCCCCTGTGCCAGGATATAGGCCCGGGCCTGCAGAAAGGATGTCAGGATGTGGAGTGTGATCTGTTAACATTCTGTGGCCGTGGCTGCAGGAAGCTGATCTCCGCTGCAGTCCCACACTGTCAGCTATACAGACGTACTCCACGGTGACACCTCTGATAATCAAAGCTTTGTCTGGGTCTTAAAAGGACGTACTTGAACAACAGCGAGACCAGAGGCCCCTCTTTTCGGTAATGGCCTTTGGACATCAATATTTAAATCTTACATCTCTGTTGTGATTAGAATGCTCCCTTTCTTTTTCTGTCTCTCTCTCTCTCTCTCTCTCTCCCTCTCTCCTGAAACAACAAGGTGGGGGTGGGGAAAAAAGAAGCTTAAATCGATGATCTTTGAGTCTAAACTAGATTCCTAAGCAGTTTGCCACTCTCAGCAGCAAGATAAGATAAACTCTCTTTGACCTAAGAGATGAAGTTGCCATGACGATAGGGGAGTCCACTTTCTCTATTGATATTTAGCTGATGTAACAACAAATGGAACTAGATCCTGCTCTTGATAATGGTGATTAATTAATACCAATATTGATCCCTACAAGCAGGAGACAAGGCTATTAACTTAAAGCGGCCTGAAAGTCAATTGTTACCTGGGGGCTCAATGGGCATCAGCGATATAAAATCTAAATAAATGGAGGGACACATTGTTAGGGAGGGCTTGCAATACTACATCAACAAATAGAGCAAAATGACAAAGAGTGGCATCGCTGACACCTTAAATAAATATTAGATATGATTTAGGAAACATTTATCAACGCTGTTGACAATTCTGGAACAAACACCGATCTTGATCAAAATGTGGGACAATGAGTGTGCGTGAACGCACACAACAAGACACACAACAGTGTTGATCTTCTGGCAAAGGCAGTTAGTGGAATAATGGCAGTGGAATTCAGGAAATAGGAAGATAAAGAGGAAGCTGCGTGAGGAAGTGACCTCCACCTTTGGAAACCAGCTAGCCCTGCCTACGTCCAGCACAGAGGGCAGGACGAGACACCCTAAGTCTGTCCATCCGTTTGTCCACTGCCAAGTCCAGCTCATCACACACGCCACGCAGACAGACAGACAGACAGATATAGAGACCGTGTTTTCAATAGAGGCAAA